>NW_006399990.1:4466248-4468676 GCF_000299155.1 Elephantulus edwardii | reverse complement strand
CCTTTGCTCAGAATACAGAATGAATAGATAAAGGATACAAAAGTGATGTACACTTTTCCGATTTTAAACAATTATTCAGTGCTATATTCAGAGAAATGATACAAAATTGATGTACATCTTTTCTGATTTTAAACTTTATTCCATTCCTTTTCTGATTTTAAGTAATTAGTCAGTCCCTTATTCATGCAAATATTTCTTGATCTAGGTATAGGTATTACATGAACACAGTTAAGTGTTCTGGGATTCTCATTCCACTTTTCTTTTTTTAAACTAGGCAATTTATCAGAAGCATTATATGTTCTTTTAATTACCTTCAAAATAGTAAACTGAAATAATTTAAGACCATCAATCAAGTTTGAGTGGAACAAAATAACTTTTTCTTTTACTTACAAAGTTTATACACATTGTGTTTTGCACTCTTCTTCATTCATATTGTGTTTCATATAATCATTCTCAGCATTATATATTTTTATGTAAACATCATAATAATTCTTCAAGGAGCATCTTTTTATCACCATTTTATAGATGAATAAACTAAGAAAAGAGCTCAGTAAATTTCCATTATCACAAATAGAAAACAGCAGATACTAGTTTCTAACCTAAGTGTATTCTTCAGAATCAGTAATTATAAGCACAAATACACAAAAGATACAAATGGTATTATTTGATCAGCTTTGTATATTTTTTTAATGTAGGCATAACATGGCTAGAGTCAGAGATCTCAATCTTCTTAATGTTATCTATAACTTGTTTTGACACAAGCTGTCAAATGTCTTTGCATAGTCAATAAAATAGAATAACTGTCTGATATTTTCTGCTTTCAACCAATACCCCTCTGACATCAGCAATGATATATCCTGTTCTATGGCCTCTTCTGATTTCAACTTTAATTTCTGGAAGTTCTCTTTTGATACATTTTTCTAGCCATTTGTTTGAATAATCTTCAGCAGGATTATACTTGCATGTGATATTAACATGGAATTAACAGTTAAGAAATCAAATGACATATTGCACTAGACAACTCTGCTGCAATTACCTCTCTAAAGTACTATAGAGGGAAAAGGTTACTTTGAAGACTAAAGTGCACCTTAGTCTTTTGCTCTACTGTACTTAGGGTTGCTAAGAATCAAAACTCAAAAGTACCTCACATCAACATTTTTTTTTAGTAAACACTATCTTTTATTTGTGTAATCGGTTTTTTATTTTTCACATTTTTTACATTTTTTCCACTTGTTTACTTACAAAATTTGAATACAAATTCTAATAAATTATTTCAATATCCCTCACCCCCCCACCCATCAAATTGTGTAACCCAATGATCAATCCTCCCCTCCCCTGCAAAAACACATTCCTCTGCTTCCAGCCTCTCCCATCCCTTCTGGATCCTTATACTCATTCTACAATAACAATTTTATACAATATTTATCCTTGTGGGACTGAATTAATTCACTCAGCATAATGCTCCCCTGTCCTTCCCAAATTAGGTAATAATTTACAAAGTTATTGCTCCTGCGTGCTGCATTCCATTGTATTCTTGCATGTATGTATCATAATTTCTCAATCCATTTGTTTGTGGTTGGACATTTGGGCTGTTTCCATGCTCATGCGATGATGAATAATGCTGCTATGAACATTGGTTTACAAATCTCCATTTGTGCCTCAGTTCTCATATTCTCAGGGTATATTCCAAGTAGTAGAATAGCTGGGTCATATGGAATTTCTATGTTTAGCTTTTTGAGGAAGCGCCAAACTGCTTTCCAGAATGGTTTGTACCATTTTACAATCCCAGCAATGTATAAGAATTCCTATTTTGCTACATCCTCTCCAACATCTATTACTTGTTGCCCTGTTAAACTTTGCCACTCTTACTGGAATGAGATGTTATCTCATTGTGGTTTTGATTTGCATTTCTCTTATTGTCAGTGATTTGGAGCATTTCTTAATGTGTCTGTTTGCCATTCAAATATCTTCAGCTCTGAAAGTCTTTTCATGTGTTTTGCCCATTTTGTAATTCAGTTATCAATCTTTTTCTTGTGGAGGCCCAGAAACATTCTGTAAACTTTTGTTATAAAACTCTTGTTTGAGATGGTTTTACCAAATGTTTGTTAACTGTCACTATATACAGATGATATGATAATGTACATAGAAAACCCCAATGACTCAACAAAAAAAACTGTTAGAGTTAATAGGCCAATTTAGTAGAGTGGCAGGATATAAGATCAATATCCAAAAATCAATAAGATTCCTCTACAGTAACAAAGAGAACTAAGAGAAGGAAGTCAAGAAAGTCAAGAAAGCAATAACCTTTACCACCAAAAATTGAGATATTTGGGAGTGAATGTAACTAGAAATACAAGAGACCTATACATATAAAACTACAGAATATTTCTGAAAGACACTATAAAAGACCTAAAGAAATGAAAAAAAA
>NW_006399990.1:4462761-4465643 GCF_000299155.1 Elephantulus edwardii | reverse complement strand
ATTTTGCACTCCTTCTCTAATGAAGTTGCCGCCTTTGGTAGTTTCAACTGCAGAAAAGCCAAAGCAAACTCCCCTGACACACAGAATACTTTTACAGCCAATGGCAATGAACAACAACAGCAACAGCACCAGCATTTATACCAGTGCACTGTCCAATTATTAAAATATAAATACAGTTCATTTTTTTCTAAAAGCACTACATATCTCCAAGAATTCATATTTATTACCTTTAAGTTATAGCTACTTGAAATTTTCCCTAACCAAAACATTAAACTCTGTATAATCGATACTGCAGTTCAGTAAAGCACGGCAGATCCAGAAGCAGGAAATAAACTGGCACAAATTCCAGAAAAAAACTCCTTGGGATTATTTAGAATACACTGGAACATTTATCTACTATGCAGATAAACTGTGACTGGGGTTTTACAACTTATTTGCAGAGGATTCGCTGGAAGCTGGTAGTTTACTCTCATAGCCACACTACCAAAAATGTAATTACACTAATTGTTCATAATGTCTGAGCAGTAGCTGAAGGAACAAGACAGAACTGCTCCCCAAAGTCAAGTTCTGTGCAGCTAAGTGGTGGCATTCAGGCATGGTCCGGCCTGCCTATCAAGCATCTGGCACTAACTTCTGCTGACAGCAGGCGAACAGATTTGATGGATCAGTATTGAATCTGGAATGGAAATGTTGTTTTCCCTAACGTACCCATATCCCTTTCAGTATGTATGAAAAAGCTTTACTTCTGGGATAGGATATATAAACTATCTCTAACCATCCATTAATCTAATACTCCTTCAGGGGGAAATCTGTCCTATTAAGTCTAGGTGCACATGTTGATTCATTTAGCTTACAGAGGAAGACATTTCAAGATATGAGTATTTAAAACTATGGCATTTTAGAACTGCAAAATGTCTCTCAATTAATTACAACAAAATTATTATATTTTGCCAAGGAGAAAACATTAAAAAGTGAAATTGCCTACAAAGTATTTGGCATTAGAACTCAAATCTTTTAAATCCCTGACCAAGGTGTATTACAATAGACTTAACCACTTGAGACATTCATTTTCTGTAATTTTTCTGTACAGATATATTGTCAATCGATTTACATATAGAATCATGAGATAAAATGGTTCCAGGAAGAAAATAAGGATGTTTTAAAAATATAGATTAAAAATAAAAATATAATGATCAAATTCCAAGATCCATTAAACCAGAATCCCTTAAGACAGCTATGTTTGTGTGTAAATAAGGATTTAATTTTTTAATTAAATCATACTTACACCTAGGGTGGAGAATCACTTAGTTCGCCAAAGGGATTCTGTAGAAATTTTAAAAAAAACCCAAAATTTAAAAAAAAAGAAAAATCTTTTCCTCTACTTATGGATAGTCACTTGTCTTCAAGGATCCCAAACTCAAACTCTGTTTCTTGAGAAATGTTTGATAACATCAACATATCTCTACTCAGAAGATAAAATTATCAATATAGGAGGAAATCCTCACAAAAAAATTCTATAAGCAAAGGTGTAATCTCTTACTTGACACAGCATGTTTGTATCTGAAGAAATAAAACATACCTAAAGTGTAGCTTCACCTTAATGGAAAGATTTTAGACAAAAACTTTAAGATGATGAAAAATATATCTGGGTGGAAGACCTTCCTAAAACATTTCAATTTATATATTTATGAATGTTTAATTTATCTGAATTTTTATTGAGTTATATTTATTATTGCACTTTAAGCAGATTCCATCCTATGAATAATGCTTGACTTCATTTTATATAAGATTATGAAAGTGATAAATTATTACTTCTTTTTTATTGTTGTGGCAGGTTTCCAGATGCAGTTAATTGCCTGAGAGGAGATTGCCCATCATCTCCTGCAGAGCAGCTGGTAGTTTAGAACGCATGCCTTTGCAATTGCAGTGCAGCTTCGTGCCACTAGGCTAAATTATTTTATATATTTGTGAAAACAAACTATACACCAGATCACTTGGGAAACATTACCCCTAAAATCAAGAGACACTGGCCACAGCATAAGAAATTGTCAGCAGCAGATGTGTTTGGAATAACACAAGCCGATAAAAGCTTGGCATATAAGGTATTAGATCAAGGGCTGGACAATGGGAGAAAGGTGTTGAAGGGAGTAGGTGGGAGTGGAAGGGAATGCTGGTGGATGGTGGAGCAGGGAATTAAGTGAGTCAAGATACTTGTGTAAAGGGCGGGGACAACACTGCAACTATTGGTTAATTCCACAGTTGGGGAAATATCTTTCATCTGTTTTTTTTCCTTAAAATGTTTGTCTCTAAATCTCAGCATTCAGATTAAGACGGAACAGGAACAAGGATTGTCCATCCACTTCCAAAATAACAGGCCTCTGAAAACCCTATGTACAATAGAACAAATGCAGACTAATAGATAGGGCAACTGAGGCGGAGCTTTCAAGTATGGAAATAAAAAGGAAGAGGAACAGTTATAAGCAGACACTAGTGATTTGACATGGAATGTGAGAACCATGAATGCAGGAGAATTAGACATTGTTAAGGAAGAAATAGAATGCAATAAATATTGACATACTAGGTATTGACAAGAAAAAATGGACTGCATGGGACATTTTGAGTCAGATGATCATATGATCTATTACTCCAGAGATGAAAAGGTGAGAAAAAAATTGAGTTGCTTCCATAGTTAAAAAAGTCATTTCTAGATATGTCTTGAAGTACGATATTATGTACAACAGTATAATATCCATACACATACAAGGAAGTCAAGTGAAAACCACTACCATTCAGATATACGCACCAACAACCAGAGCCAAAGAAGAAATAAAATATTTTGACCAACTTTTACAGTCAAAGATTGATCAAACATGCAATCAAGA
>NW_006399990.1:4456629-4462476 GCF_000299155.1 Elephantulus edwardii | reverse complement strand
GAAGCTAAGGAAAATTAAATCAAATCCATGGGAACCAAAATATATATCCCACCTAAATTTCAGAACCATCTCAGGAACAGGTTTGATGACTTGAACACCAATGATCAAGACCAGATGAGTAATATCAAGAGTATTATGCAGGAAGAGGGAAAAAGATCATTACAAAGACAGAGGAGGAAGAAATGACCAAATGGATGTAAGAAGAGACTCTGAATGTTGTATGAAAGCATCAAGAAACCAAAGCAGAGGGAAGAATTCAAGATATTAAAGAGCTGAACAGAAGATTTCAAAGGGCAGAGCAGGAAGACAAAGTAAAATATTGCAATGAAATGTGCAAAGAGCTGGAGTCAGAAAATCAAAAGGGTCGAACTCGCTTAGCATTTCTTAAGCTCAAGGAACTGAAGAACAAATTCAATCTTCGAATTGCTATACTTAAGGATGTTTTGGGAAGAATATTAAATAAGCCAGGAAGCATTAAAAGAAGATATTTAAAGAGTATACCATCACTGTACTGAAAGGAATTGGCAGACACAGAAAAATTTCATGAAACAACCTACGAGCAAGAGTCTGTGGTACTGAAGGAAGAAGTTCAAGCCACTTTGAAGGAATTGGCAAAAAAAAAGTCCCCAGGAATTAATGATATACCAATTGATGTATTACAGCTAACAGATACTGCCCTAGATGTGCTCATCAAGCTGTGTCAAGAAATCTGGAGGACAACCACTTGATCAACTGGCTGGAAGAGATCTATATTTGTTCCCATTCCAAAGAAAGGTGACCCGACTGAGTGTGCATATTATCAAACAATATCACTGATATCACATGCAAGCAAAATTCTGGTGAAGATTAGCAAAAAATGACTGTAACAGCCTCGCATCAACAGGGAACTGCCAGAAGTGCAGGCTGGGTTTTGAAGAGCTAATGTTCGATGGATGTTGGCTGAAATCAGGGAGTACCAGAGGAATGTCTATCTGTGTTTCATTGATTATGCAAAAGCATTTGACTGTGTGGATCACAACAAACTGTAGCTGACTCTGAGAAGAATGGAAATCCCAGAACACTTGATCATGCTAATGTGAAACCTATACTTGGACCATGATACAGTCGTCAGAGCAGAGCAAGGAAACACTGCATGGGTCAAAATTGGGAGCATGCTAGAAATGTGTCCTATCTCCATACCTTTTCAACCTATATGTAGAACAGATTATCCGGGAGGCTGGGCTGTATGAGAATTGTTGCTTCAGTATCGGAGGAAGATTCATCAACAACCTGTGTTATGCAGATGACACAACCCTGCCTGCTGAAACTGAGGAGAACCTGAAGCACTTGCTGTAGAAGGTATAGGACTGCAGCCTTCAATATGGATTGAGGCTAAATAAAAACAAAGATTCTCACCACTGGGCCAATTGGCATCATCAAGATAGGTGGTAAAGAGATTGACATTGTTCACAGCTTTAGTTTGCTTGGCTCCACTCTAGTCAATACTCTAGGCACAAGCAGCCCGGAAATGAAAAGATATATTGCGATGGGTAAGTCTGCTGGTAGGGACCTTTCCAGAATACTGAAGAGTAATGGTGTCACTCTGATACATGCCATGGTCTTTGCAAACACTTGCTATGCTTCAGAGAGCTGGTCAATGACTAGGGATGACAGAGGAGAATTTATGTCTTTGAGCTGTGGTGTTGGAGAAGAGTATTGAATAAACCATGGAATGCTAAGAGAATGAACAGGTTCATCCTAGAGAGGGTTAAACCAGGCTGCTCTTTGGAGGGAGGGATTCTGAAGCTTTTTCAACATACTTTGGACATGTTGCAAGGAAAGAACAGTCCTTGGAATAGGATGTCATGCTTGGGAGGGTGGAGGGACAGCGCAGGAGAGGAAGACACTCTATAAGGTGGGTTGATTCAGTGACTAGGGTAAATGAGGTGGGTGTGTCAGAGACAGTGAGATTGGCACAGTATAGAGCAGGGTTTAGGGATTTTGTACATAGGTGGCTATGAGTCGCAGGCAACTCGACGACACATATCAACAACAACAACATTACATCACTGAACTAGGTGAAGAAGAATTTGTCTTCAGAATGGAAGATTACCAACAATCTGTGTAATGCAGATGAATAATCCTTGTTTCTAGAAAGTGTAGAAGACTTGAAGCATTTACTGAAGAAGATAAAATACTACAGAAAACAATATTATTATGAGAAAAAAGTGAAAAATGCTTTCTTTTTACTTGGATTTATACGCAATGCTCATGGTAGCCATATTCACGACATCAAAAGACACATTGCGTTGAGAAAGCTGCTGTTAAAGATGTTTTTAAAAGTGCTAAAGAGTAAGAGTTCTTTAAGATGTAAAAAAAAAGTAAAAAAAAAGCAATTTAAAGAGTAAGGTGCTCCTAACTGAAGACACTGTTTTTTATCTGTTATATATTTGAAAGATGAACAAAGAATAAAGTAACTGCAAATGGTTGATGCTTTTGAATTGTGATGTTTGCAAAGAGTGATGAATGTTTTATGCACTGCAAAAAGAATAGAGTCAAGGATAGTGAAACTTCTATTCACAAAATTTGGACACATCTTCCAAATTTCAAGGAAAAACCAGTCTTTGGAAAAGACATTATTCTGTGGGAAAAGAGAAGAGGATCTGAGAAAAAGAGGAAGTCCCTTAATGAGATAGATTGATACAATACAGCACCTACAGGATTGAACATACAGAGAGCATTTGGATGACACAGGATAGGGCAAATATTTGATTATTCATATAATGATCATGCATCATAGCTGACTTGAGGGTACCTAACATCTAAACATAATAGCACATATTCATTACACTAACCACAGAACCACAGGAGAGAAATGTCACTATTTTTATTTAAGCAATGGGAAAAACGATCATTAAGCAAAGATCAAAGGAGATAATTTCTTCAAGATTTTTCCTCTCCTTGGGGAGGGAGGGGGAATAGAGAGAGAAAAAGAGAGAGAGAACACAAAACCCAACTAGAATAACAATAAAAAATAATATCAATGCCATTGAGATGATTCTTACATACCAGCCTACAAGAAAGACCAACACAGCCACACAAGGTTTCCCAAGATATATTCTGTGTGAAAGCAGCCCACCACATCTTTAGCCCATGGAATCACCAGCATTTCTGTTAGTTAATGAGAATTAAATTACTCTTCTACCAGATCTCATCCTGCTTTGCAGAAAAATCAGTATTTAAATGTATTTATATTTGAATTGAGGGTTATTGTATCTTAGAAGAACACACAAATTCTACAGTAGCTAGGATCAAACAAAATAAAACATTCATGAAACCAAAATTTTATCGATTTTTTTGTTTTGGCTATTCATGTAATTTGATGTATGTCTTTAGATAAGTTTGATAATAACTATAAACAGATAATTTGTAGATGTTGTTGTTGTTATGTGCCGTCGAGTCGCTTGCGACTAGATGATTATTGTTATTGTTAGGTGTCAAGTTGCGTATGACTCATAGCAACAATATGAACAACAGATCTGAAACCTATCCTATCCTGTGCCTCACAATCTCCAGCACCCTTAAGTCCATAGTTATAGTGGATAAATAGCTCTATAAAAACTAATTGCCATCAGGTCAGGACCGATTCATACCTGGACCTCAAGCATGTAGCTGAGGTTGCAAAGTGCTGGAGAGGAGAGTGCTAATCTTTCTCCAGTAGAATTGCTGGTGGATTTTAACTGTCAGAGAGGTGTGGCCTTTGGAATATTATATCCTATAATATTCCTTCTATTTATAGAATACCTTGCTTTGTATCTTTAAGTCTATAATCACTAAGACTTTTTGTTGGTTTGTTGAGATTTTTTTTTCTGTTGCTTTTACATTGAAATATTCAAGACAATGGTCCAGTCACATTAAAATAAAACTTATATAATTTATTCTTATATGTTACATTTATTGTACAAGATTCATATGGTAAAAATGATGAAGTTATTATAAAATAAAGGTAGAGAACAACATTGTTAACGGATTGCAAGGCTGAAGGTAGTGACTACGTCAATTCTACAAAAGTGGGCTAAACAAAATTCATGTCACAATCTCAGCAATTATCTTTTGGATCGAGTTAAACTCATTGTAAATTGTATATGGAAATGCACATTTCTAGAATTGTTGTTGTTGTTATGTGCTGTCCAGTCACTTGCGACTCATAGTGACCCTATGTACAACAGACCTAAACTCTGCTCTGTCCTGTGCCAATTGCACTGTCTCTGATACACCCATCCCAAATACCCCAGTCACTGAATATATCCACCACTGAATGCATCTTCCCCTCCTGCACTGTCCCTTCACCCTCCCAAGCATGATGTCCCTCTCCGAGGACCGGTCCCTCCTTGCAACATGTCCAAAGTATGTCAGACGAAGCCCCAGAATCCTTTCCTTCAAGACCACATTTCTAGAATACATAAAATCATCTTGGAAAAAAGTGTAAAATGGAATCACATTACTCAGTATTAAAGCCCCATATTCCTATGCTGTCCCTAAAACAAAAAAGACAAAATTTGCCATAGAATCCACTGTGAATGATACTGACCATATTGTTCAGAGGAAAATGGTCCCACAACGTTTCTAAGGTTGTCATCTTTATGGAAACAAACAGCTGTATTGTCTTCCCAGCTGAATCGTCTTCTTCTTGTGGGTTCAAACAGTCATCCTTTTATTTAGCAGCCACCTGAACCACTTTATCACTAGGGCTTTTCATGCCACATTCCCTGGATAGTGAAAAATCACTTGGATGCCCAAAATCAATTGGATGCCCATTCTGGAGATTTGAAACCACCCAGAGTCACCTTTGTCGAACAGATAAAAAGAGAAGCTTCATAAGCATACACTGCAAAAGAAGAGAGAGTGAGGGAAAGAAATGAAGGGGAAAGAGTTGAGTTGCCTGTGACTCGTAGCGACCCTGTGTATAAGTTTTCTGAAGCCTGCACAGTCCTGAGCCAGCTGAACTGATTCTGACACACCTACTTCCATTGCCCCAGCTACAGTATCAGCTGGTCTTATCTGGGTCTTCCTTTCCTGTACTGTCCCTCCACCCTTCCAAAGGTAATGTCTTCTAAGGACTGGTTGCTCCTGGTCATGTGATCAAAGTGTGTGAGACAGAGCTTCAAAATCCTAGCCTCCAAGAAGGAACTTGGTTTCACCCTCTCCAAGACAGATCTATTTGTTTCCTTGGTGGTTTGTGGTATGTTCAAAACTCTTCTCCAGCACCACAACTCAAAATTATCAATTGTTCTTCTGTCATCCTTAGTCACTGTCATCCTTAGTCACTGTCCAGCTCTCTGATACATAGTAAGTAATTTCAAAGACCATTGCCTAGATGAGGCGTACCTTAGTCTCTAGACTGACATTGTTACTTTTTAGTATTCTGGAGAGGTCCCTGATGGCAGATTTTCCCAGTGAAATTCATCTTTTGATTTCTTAACTGCTGGTGCCAAGAGAGTTGATTGTGGCGACAAGCAAGCTGTGATTGTTAATAACCTGAATGTCTTCTCCGTCTATCACAGTGCTGTTATTGATCCAGTGGTGAGAATCTTTGTATTCTCATTGTTGAGTTTCAGACCATATTGAAGACTACAGTCCTTGACCTTCTGTAACAAGTGCTTCAATCCTCCTCAGGTTCAGTAGCAAGGTTGTATCATCTGCATAACGTAGGTATTGATGAGTCTTTCTCCAATCCTGACATCACATCCTGCTCATAAATCTCCGCTTCCCAAATGGTCTGTTCTATATATAGATTGAAAAGGTATGGACACTAAATACATCCCTGATGCACTGTTTTCCTGATTTTGAGCCAGTAGTGTTTCCTTG
>NW_006399990.1:4443527-4455166 GCF_000299155.1 Elephantulus edwardii | reverse complement strand
ACATTTAAAAAAGCTAGAGATATAATATTGAGTTTCCTCTTCACAAAATCACAGCCACACAAATCTCTAATAGCAATGCATATTTTATTTTGTATGCTAATTGAGACTATCAGCCTATCAAAGAAAGTGACAGAAGTGTTCCCAGAGTTCATACTAATTACAGCAAAATTACACCTCAAGGTAAACTTATCGTTTTCATTGATGTCTGGTTTTCACCTGCTACACTGTCCTGGTAACTGAGACATGAATCAACACATGATGTGCTGTACATTTGGTTTGCAAATATGCACCTAAGGTGGGAAACCCAGGAAGGTTTGATAAACAGACTGCTTTCTGTCTAAGAATGTATATTTCATGTTGCTGTTTTAGAACAGTGAGAAATGTCTATGAGGTGCCCTTGGGCAGGGAACTCTTTGTTAACAAGTTATCAAGCTTAGCTGGGATAACCTGTAGGAAATCTTTACTAAACAGAAGCCAGTCAATTTCTCAGAGATACTTAGACATGTCAGTGTGATGCAGCCTTCCTCATCATAGTCATCTTTAATTACAAATCCCCAAGCTGCAGCAAGCTATACTATGATTTTTTGTGAGTCACTTAAAATTTTAGAAAAATTCAACTTATCTTGGTATTCTAAAATAATTTTTGTATATTTCTTAGAACGTGTGTGTGTGTGTGTGTGTGTGTGTGTGTGTTTATACAGGGAGCTCTGGTGATACACACACACACACACACACATACACGCACACAGAAAAATTGTATCACTTGCGTGTTCTCCAAGATAACTTGATAACTCGTTTAAAATTGTAGGAGAAACTATGTAGTCATTTACAGATAACTGTCAATAAATTCTGAATGGGAGAGGCATGCTGACTCAAAGGTTAAATAAAATAGGAAAAGAAGCCAGTAATTTATTCATTTACCTGTCATCTGGTTTCCCCAGCATAGCTTGAGGGACTTGTCCTTTGAGAAGAAGCAAGAGTAACAGTAGTGAGCCCTACATTTATGGAATATAAGGAGTGTTGACATGTCTTCTCTGTCGAGATTTTTAATAAGCCCATAATAGTGATATTTCCACACTGCCAGAGCCACCCTGAGATCATATCCTTTGAGGGATGTTCTGTCAGAGAAAATTGCTAATCAATGTTACAAATACCAGTTCCTGGTCTTACTGACCCTGATATACACTCCTTGGAATTGTTCATGTGATATGGAGTTTGATTTCTAATTAACACACATAAATATTCTGGAGGAATTGTGTCCTTTTGAAATTCTCCCTTGGGATCCTGCAATATGATTTTATATGAATCTCTTTGACTATAATTGAATTCTAAGAGTCCTTAAGTACCATCTGATTTAGTATTATTTATTATTATTTTCATGTGATGAAATTCCAGACTGGAAAACAAATTCTTTCTTTTGTTTCTATAGTATATATAAATATATATTTCAGAACCAGTCATAAATACTTTTTATACTTTAATTTAGAACTAACTAATTTGAAACATACTACAAAGTATGCACAGTATTTATTACATATTGTTAAATAATTGTTAGTATGCAAAATTCATATACATTGCAAAGAGTAACTAGTTAGATAGATGTGAATAAAAGTCCAAAGGGGAAAGGTAAGGAGGCAAGGGAACCAAGGCAGTGGGGAGTTATTTGGTCATGGAATTTGGTGGGTTGATGGAGGGGTGAAGGAATTAAGGAAAGTGTCCGTGGAGATCTGAAAAGATAGGTGATAGTGTCATAGATCAATGAAGATTGGTTTTATAAATCTCAACTTATGGGAATAATCCTATGAAACACAATGTGAATGAAGGAGTATGTAAAATTCAATGTAATTTTTTTTTTAACCCACTGACGACATGGAGTCAGGTCCAACTCATAGCTCGCTCTCTCTAGATTTTTGAAACGGTAAATCTTCACAGTAGGATAAATATGCTTATTGTGGATTCCAAAGTCTTTGGTTACCAGTACAACATGATACATATTACACTACCCAAGATATTTAACAGTGTATGTAGTTGTTGTGTGTCATGGAATTGAGACTGACTTGCATGGGAGGAGAGTTTTCTCTCGGAGGAGCTGGTGGATTTGAAACTTGTGTCTTTCCTTACTACTAAGGCACCAGAACTCCCTAATAGTATGTTGTTTTATGTCTTGTCGAGTCTGAATGTACCCATAGCTGACCCTCCAGTGGGTTTTCAAAGGCAGTAAATCCCATTGCAAGAGATTGCCCATTCTTCTTTCATGGAGCAGCTGCTAGATCTAAACCATGTGCCTTTGGGATTGTAGTGCAGATTATTACCACAGGGATAACAATATGTAATGTTCCATCAATGAATTACTTTAAAATATTGGATTTTCTACAGATTGCATTACACACACACACACACACACACACACACACACACACACACACACACACACACCCCGCGAGGAAATAGTCTCCAGCTACTTTAACTACTGGCACTTGGTTTTGAAAATCATCAACAGCTGTGCAAGCAATATAAACGAGCACTTTCCACACTGTAAGAGTGTGTGAAAACACTAAAACAGAAGTGGCTGTGTGACCTGTTGACTTAGCCCAGCATTCTGGAGTCTGACTGGATTGAGAAACTGCGTATTGTGAAAGGATCCAAATTTGTCCACTCTGGCCCATTGCTCACTAGTTTCTGCAAAACTGGCCTGCATATCTGCAATCACATGAATCATTCTTCTGATAGGTCTGAGTCTCTAGAGGACCTTTCAGCTAATCACTGGACCCAAGAGATGTAGCGGAGCTGAAGATCTGAGCCACAAATGGACTTGTTAATATTAGAAATCATGGCCTTGTACAGCAGGTTAATCATTTGCAACCACAATTACTGGAAACTACTGGCCTCGTGTTATGATTGGCCTGCTATTAATCTTAGCAGAACAAATAATAAAAACTTGTGGGAAAAGAAGCTATTCATTAAAATGTTCAACCTAATTTTCTATTACATTTTAAACGAACCGGTAGCTTTGTACCTTAAGAAAGATAAAGACATGAATCTTTTAAATCATGTTTACTCATTTCACAAAATGGAAATGTGAACATATCAGATAAACTTTACAAAGATGTCATTCTTTATACTGGTAAGAAATGGTTAATGAAAAAAAAAAAGAAATGGTTAATGGACATTCCTCTAAATAAATATTTGTTTTACCTTTATTTTGTCATAAATCATAGCCCTTATAAAAGAATTATAACCTAATATATTTAATCCAGAACAGTTATGAAACCTAAAGAAATATAAGATGTTTATATATAGAATGGTGTCTGAGTGAGAAAGTACATTAGGTGGGCAAATAATAAGATGAAGTTCTTGGAACAGTATCAATGTTACAGCAGTAGAGTCCATTATTATTCATAGTAGCATTATGATAGTAGAGTTGACCAATTGAGTTTCTATGGTGGTAGATCTTTATTGAAGCAGATTGCCACATTTGTCTCCCATGGGGTAGTTGGTAGGTTCAGTGAATGAGTGTATTAACCACCAGGGGTATTTTAGAGACAGATTAAAGGAATATATTGTGGATGTATGTAACTACAAATATCTATAATTGATATGGAGTCACTTATAAATATGCTTGTGCTTATTACATATACTTATTTATACATATGTATTAAATACAATTGCCACATTTTAAAACTACAATTCCTAACTATCATCATGAAAACTCATTACTTATAGGGAGGCTCAAAAATAATTTACACAGAAGGGTACCTTCCAAATATCCATACCTTCCCCAACGAATATTACACATAAAAACAAATATTGTGTAAGAAGATTGCAAATATTGTGTAAAAATACTGCAAAAACAGAAGGATATTCAGTGAGATCCATACAGACATATAACAAGCTAAAGGGAGGGGGCAAGGGAACTGAGGGTGGGAATGGAAGAGTTGAGCAATGGAGGGAGGGAGCCAGGGAGATATATATATATATATATATCTCATCAAAACAAAAAAACAACAAACAGATAACAACAACAACAAAAAAGAATATTACACTTTGAAGCAGAACTTGATGTATCTATCTGAAAGTATGCAAAAGGCAGATCCAGTCCTATAATTTAAACTGAGGTGGAGGCGGAAACAACAAGTGACATTAAAAGGTGGGAAATTAGAGTTGCCTAACTTTCCATGAGGTTGATATTGTTAATCACATCAATGTCTTTGTTGTATTTGTTAAATGTTCCATTTGGCAAAAGATAGGTAAAAGTGAATGTACTAGTAAATTATGATTTGAAATATATTTGTTCATCATTTGATTTCCCTAGAATAAAGTGTGTGTTCAATGATAATGCAATATTGATATTTTAACTTGTATACATGTTTAGGACATATCATTTTAAAGATTTTTAATTTTCTAATAATGAAAAGGCAAACTGTGCAATTTAAAGAAGGCTTATTATTACAGAATTACTTGGCCTATGAAGATTAAGAAAATGTGTGTCTTGATTTTTCAGTAGTGTTATTTTAAAATTCTCACATAGATCATTCCTTATTCTAGAGTTGGATCAATCAAAGGGAGGTGAATCAGCAAAGCACAAAAGAGGAAGCCACCTTGAAATGGATTGAGTGAAATAATTGTGTGAACATATGGCCTGGAAATTAAATTGATTCAGCTAAACAACTTACAGTAAATAGATCACGTACTTTTCAGTCATTTGGTCAGGTGATTTGACTTTAAAACAATTATGTAATCTGACACTTTAAGAAAGAGAACTAGAACTATAAAGCTATGATATTCAGAAACTCAAGGAGACTATAAATTGAGTTCACATTTTCAGTGAACTTTCAATGATTTCTCTTTTCTAAAAAACTATATGTGAGGATATGGTCCTTTAGGCAGGATGTTAGGAGAGATTATGAGTTAGATTGTTTGCTTCCTGAATCAAATTCCCAAACATAATTTTTTAACATTTCCTTCATTTCTTTAATCATATATCAGTTATTAACTCTTTTTATGCTCACTATAAAATTCCTTGGTTAATTTTTTGTTCTCAAATTCCCACTTCTAGCGTCTTGAATCAAAATGTGAATAAATACTGTCTTTGGTAGACAGCAGACAAGTAGTAGTGCTCCACTACTATTCAAAAGGCTTTCACAGCCATTTTTTTAAGACCTGGATAACCAGGTTCTCCAAGATTTGTTTTAATCTGTAATTTTCACCAAAACGTATCCAATATGGTGATTCAGTGGTATTTCAAATTCCAATTTTATAACTTTTGAAAATATAACATATAAAAGCCACCACAGTGGGACAAAGTAACAGACTGTTCATTTTTGGTGGTGTCTGTTTTTGTGTTCATGGTTATTATTTCTTTAGTATTTCAAGTACTAGAAGGATAACCTATGGTGAATGAGTTGCAGGAAACTTCTAGACTGAGATTAGGAAGAAGGACCTGGCAATCTACTGCTAAAAATATGACTAGTTGAACCCTAATGAACATCATCAAATTAATAATTGATATGGTGCTAGTATATAAACCTTGATACCAGAAGAAACTCAAAACAGACTGAAGAAGAACTATTTCTAACATATAAAATCACCTTAGTGATGTGGATGGAGTAAGGCTTATGGACCTTCATTTAGTGGCGTACAATAACTCAAAATGAGAAGAAACAGTCAAAAATACCCAGTAAAGATTAGAACATGTAATGTATGATATATGAAGCTAGAAAAAAATTAAAAGCTGGTAGTAATAAAATAGAAAGTATTAGTCAGTTGAGGGATACTGATATTGACCATTGACAATAACATGATCAGATGATCTATTATACAAGAATTAAAAAACAAGGGGAGCTCTGGTGGCCTAGTGGCAAGGAGCTGCAACTACAATCCCAGAATCACATGGTTCGAATCCACCAGATGCTCTGCCGGGGAAGGAGGGACAATCTCCTCCTGTACCAGTCAGATCTGATTTGACGGTACACTCACACAAAAATAATAAAAAATAAAAAAAGAATTAAAAAACAAAACAACTAAAACACCAATGGTCTTACATTGATTATATAAATGGAAAGAGTGGCATCCAGTTCCTAAACAACCTGACTCTGGAAGCTCTATGAACTTTGTTAAAAGACGGTTATAGAAAGGCTTCAGGCCTTTTGTTCATGGGTTCACTATGAGTCATGCTCAACTCGACGGCAATCATCAACAACAACATCATAAAGTATAAAGCTGTCAGTAATACAGTAACACACACATCTGCAAGCACCAGCCACAAAAGCAAAGGTCAAGAAATGGAATACTTTTACCAACTTTGTAAATTTGAAATAGCTCAAACATGCAAGCAGATTCTTAATTCTGCTGCTTAGATTGCAAAGAAGAATCAGCATGTGGACAATGCGACCTTGGTAATATTATTACACCAGAGAAATGTGATAGAGGGGACCAGTCCTTAGAGAAGGAAATTATGCTTGGAAAGGTGGAGGGACAGCACAGGAGCGGAAAATCCCGAATTAGATGGATTGACACAGTAACAGGGGTAATAGAGGTAGGTGAATTGGAGTCAATGAGATTAGCACAGGCTAGGACAGGCTTCAGGTGCTATGATTTATAGGTGAGTCGGTGGCACATAACAATGGCAACAACCATAATCTACTCATTAGAAATGTCTATGCTTGGTTCCATAGTCAAGACTCTTGGCACTAGCACCTAGGAAATGAAAAGACATATTGCAATGGGAAAGTATGCCTTTAGGGACCTCTCCAGGGTACTGAAAAGCAATGGTGTCATGGTGTCACTCTGGAGACTAAGGTGTGATACAGGCCATGGTCTTTTCAATCACTTGCTATGTGTCAGAGAGTTGGATAATGACTAGGAAAGAGAGAATTGATGCCTTTGAGCTGTGGTATTGGAAAAGAGCATTGAATATACCATGGACTGCTAAGAAAATGGACGGGTTCATCATGGAGAGGGTTAAACCAGGCTGCTCCTTGGAGGCAAAGATTCTGAAGTTTCATCTGACATACTTTGGACTTGTTGCAAGGAGGGACCAGTCTTTGGAGAAGGATGTCATGCATGGGAGGGTGGGACAGTTCAGGAGAGGGATACCCTTTATGAGATGGATTGATTGAGTAACTCGAGTAATCAGGGTGTGTGTGTTAGAGACAGTGAGATTTGCACAGAATAGAGCAGGGTTTAGGGCTGTTGTACTTAGGGTCGCTATGAGTCGCAGATGACTCAACTGCACATAACAGCAATAACAACAACAAATTCAACACATAAATTTATTCATAAATAAATAAAGCAAGGGAGCTCTAATAGCCTAGTGCTAAGGAGTTACACTGTCAGCTTAATAAAAGGAGGGAGTTCAACTCCACCTTGAGAGAAAGATGGCGATTTTGCTCTGTGATTTACAGCCTCAGAAAACCCTCTGGAGTCTTTGACTTGATGGCAAGGAGTTACAGTTTTTTATACAAATGGATCATACCAGATGTGCTACAAGGAATTCAATTCAACTCTTTGTGAAAACAGATGATACTGTGCTCAAAATCATCAGCTACAACAAAGTCAAGGATCAGCTATAGAACTGATCATCAGTTGCTCAAAAAAATTCAAATTGATGCTAAAAAACAATTAAAACCCAGAAAGCTAAAATGTTACCTTAAGTGTACCATAATAGTATATACTAACTGATTTTGGCAGTCACATAAATAAGAAATTTGACATATTGAACACTGATAGTTGAGTATTAGATGAGCTTTGAGTTAATATCAAGAATATCAAACTTAAAGAAAGCATAACATATTTAAAAACACAATAAATAAAGAACGAAGAAAATATATGTTAAGAGAGATAAGAAGATTTTTAGTTGAATGCAGAAAAGTCAAACCAAATGTTGTCTTTAGTAGGTGCCTACAAATATGACTCATAGTGACTCTATGAACAACAGACTGAATCCTGTCCTATCATATGCTATCCTCACAATCTCTGACATTGCTGCATTTACTGTGTTAATATACTTGGTGGAGAGTCTTCCTTTCTTTTGCCATTCCTCCATCTTTCCAATCACGCAATGTCCCTCAAGGAATAATCTATCCTAGCATGATGTCCAATGTATATGAGTCAAAATTTTATTATCTTTCCCTCCAAGGAACATTCTGGCTGGACCTTCTCCAAGACATATCTGTTTGTTTGTCTGTCTGTTTTCCATTCCAGGGGATATTCAGTATATCTCTCCAATACAATGGTTCAAAAGTATCAAGTTTTCTTCTGTCATTATTATTTATTGTCCTGCTCTCATTAGCATAGCATGTGGTTGAACAGACTATGACCTTAAACAGATGTGCCTTAGTCTGTAAAGTAACATCATTGCTCCTCAATAATTTGGAGAGGTCCTTGGCTTTAGTTTTTCCCAGTGCAACATATCTCCTGATCTCCTGATCGCTGGTACCAAGTGTATCGTGAATCCAAGTAAGATGAAGTTGACAATTTTAATCTTTTTTTCACCTATAATGATGTTATTTATAGTTCAATAGCAAGAATTTTGTTTTCTTGACATTGAGATGCAATCCATATTGAATCTACAGTCTTTTATCTTTTGCAGCAAAGGACTTCAAGCACCCATCCCTTTCAGCAACCAAGTTTGTGTCATCTTCATACTAAACGTTCAATCATGATTCCATATTCTTCTTCATAAAATCCAGCTTCATGAACATGTTCAGCAATAGATTAAATAGGTATAGAAAAAGGATACAACCCTGATACACACTTTTCTTAATTGTATGCCATGCAGTGTTTCCTTCCTCTGTTCTCATAGCAGCCTCTTGATAGAGGTATAGGTTTCAGAGAAGCACAATAAAGTGTTCTGGGATCCTCATTATTCTCAAAGTGAGGCATCATTTGTGATGATCTACACAACAAGAACAAAAAAAGTCAATGTGTTTTACTTGAAAAATATTCAGTATTCCATTGCCATAGAGTAAGAACAGGATAATACTGAAACTCTGTTGGATTTTATAGGCTGTAAATTGCACCATAGGAAATTGCCCAAGTTTCTTCCACTGAGTCACAGGTAGATTCAAACTGGCAGATTCCAGAGTCACAGTCCTGGTTTTAGCTGGGAAATTCTCTACAGACTATAACACCGCTACCATAGATCCCTAGTATAGCCCTAGGCAATAAATTTCTGCCTTAATTTCCTAGCTGGGGGGAGGGAGCTGCTGAAAATGGTAGGAGAATGTGCAAATGATGCTAATATTCAGGGAAAGGGAAGGGGCAAGATACACATCCAGAAGGAAGGCACTTCATGTATAATTGTAAGGGCAAGTGTCTTTCATTTGCTCCTTTCACTAAAATGTCTACTGCTGTTGTTCTTAAGCTAAGTATCCAAGTTAAGATAGAATAGGAAGAAAGACTGGCCATATGCTTCCAAAATATAAGAGTTCTTTGAAAATCCTTTGCAAAATAGAGCACACATAGAGCAGAATAACAAATATGGGAACTGAGGCTGAGACCTCAAATTTGGAAACACAAAGAAGGGGGAACAGCTGTATGCAGAAATTAATGATTGGAACATGAAATGTGAGAAGTATTTATGTAGGAAACCTGGACATCATTAAGAAAGAAATGGAACACATAAATATTTCCATATTAGGTATTGGCAAAATGATATAGATTGGCATGGGACATTTTTAATCAGAAGATCATATGATCTACTCTGCTGGAGATCAAAAAGTGAGAAAAATGAGGTCACTTACATACATAAAAAGGCTATTCTTAGATACATCTTGAAATACAATGTTGTGAATGATAGTATAATATTGATATGCATACAAGGAAGACCAGTTAATATCACTATCATTTAAATTTATGCTCCAATAACCAGGGCAAAATAGGAGGGAAGAAATGATTCCACCAACTTTTCCAGTCAGAAACTGATCGAACATACAATAAAGAAGCATTAGTAATGGGTGACTGGAAAGCAAAAGTTGGAAACCAGGAAGGAGGATCAGTAGTCAGAAAATAGGCACTTGGTTGGTGACAGAAATGAGGCTGGGGATAGAATGATAGAATTCTACACAATCAATGATTTATTCATTGCAATTTTTTTTAATAAAATACGTAAGTACAGGCTATATACATGGATTTCACCTGACGGTATGCATAGGAATCAGATCAATTACATATGTGGAAGGAATCATTGGAGAAGTTCATTATCAGCAGTGAAAACTAAGCCAGGTGCTAATTGTGGAACAGATCATCAACTATTCCTTTTCAAGTTCAAATTAAAGCTAAATACTGTCAAATCTATCCACAGGAATCAAAATTTGACCTTGAGTCTATCTCATCTAAATTTAAAACCAACTCAGTAACAGGTTTGAGGCCTTGAACACAAATTAACGAAGACCTGATGAGCTGTGGGGAGATACCAAGACTATTATCCATGAAGAATTCAAAAGGTTATTACAAAGACAGAAGAAGAAGAAAAGACAAAAATGAATATCAGAAGAGTCTGAATATTGCACTATAGCACTGAGAAGCCAAAGCAAAATGAAGAAATTAAGAAGCTAAGGAGCTGAAAAGAAGATTTGAAAGGGCAGTACAGGAAGATGAAGCAAAGAATTATCATGAAATGTGCAAAGAACCAAAGTCTGATAATCAAAAGACCAAACTTGCTTGGCGTTTCTTTAAGTTGAAGGAATGACAGAAGAAATTCAAGTTGCCAGTTGCAATACTTAAGAATGGTATGACAAGAATATTGAATGATCCAGGAAATATTAAAATGCAATGGAAGGAGTATACAGAGTCACTGTATGAAAAACAATTGGCTGACACAGAAGAATTTCAAGAAACAACATGTGATCAGTGGTGATGAAGGAAGAAGTTAAGGCTACTCTGAAGTGTTTGGTAGAAAATAAAGCCCCAGGAATAGATGGCATACCAAATGACATATTTCAACAAATAGATACTACCCTGGAAGTGCTACCAGGTTGTGCCAGGAAATCTGAATGACAAAAACCTGGTCAATTGACTGGAAGAGATCTATATTTATTTCCACTCCAAAAAAAAAAAGTTGACTCAAAAGAGTGTGGGGGAAAAATATTAAAAAGCAAAAAAATATAAGAGTGTGGAAATTATTGTACAGTATCTCTCATGCCACACAAGATCACACAGAAATGACTGAAACAGTACATTGACAGAACCCAAAAGAGGTCATGGCACTAGGGATATTATCACCAATGTCAGATGGATCTTGGCAGAAAGCAAAGAGTACCAGAGGAATGTCTATCTATGTTTCATTGACTATGCAAAGGCCTTTGACTGTGTGGATCACAACAAATTGCAGTTAACCTTGAGGAGAATGGGAATCCCAGAACACTTGATTGTACTGATGTGAAAGCTATATTTGGACCAGGAAGTACTTCTTAGGACAGAGCAGTAAAAGAGATTATGGTTCAAAATCAGTAAAGGAGTGTATCAGGGATATATGTCTTGTCTCCATATCATTTTAATCTATATGCAGAACAGATCATTCCAAAGGCCGGTTTTTATGAGGCAGAACGTGGCATCAGAATTGGAGGGAGACTCATAAAAAGCCTGTGCTAGTCTACAACCAGGAGATGATAAAATAGATGAATGGGACCTTCTAAGAA
>NW_006399990.1:4440302-4442637 GCF_000299155.1 Elephantulus edwardii | reverse complement strand
TTTTTTTTACATTTCAAAAAGAAGAGTGAACTGGGGTAGGGGTGGGCAGGGAGAAAAATGCAACAATGAATGTATGGAAATCCAAAATCTCTATAAATGTTCATTAAAATTGATTAAAAAAAGGATGCAGATAAAAAATAAAACAAAACCACAAAAACCCTACATTATGCAGATGACACAACCTTGCTTGCTGAAATTGAGGAGGACCTGAAGCGCTTGCTGCAGAAGGTCAAGGACTGCAGTCTTCTGTATGGACTAAAGGTCTTCAGTATGAATTCAAATTGGATATGGAAGCTCAATGTCAAGAAGACTAATATTCTCACCACTGGGCTAATTGGTGGATAGAGAAGGGATTGACGTTGTTAACAGTTACATCTTGCTTGGCTCCACAACCAACATTCTTGGCACCAGCAGTCAAGAAATCAAAAGACAAATTGCATTAGGCAAATTGCCTATCAGGGACCTTTCCAGAATACTGAAAAACAAAACAAAGACGTCAGTCTAGAGACTAAGGTGAGCCTGATCCAGTCCATGGGTTTGCATTTACTTGCTGTGCGTCAGAGAGCTGGACAATGACTAAGGATGACAGGAGAATTGATGCCTTTGCGTTGTGGTGCTGGAGAAGAGTATTGAACATACCATGGATTGCCAAGAAAACAAGTAGGTCTATCTTGGAGAGGGTGAAACCAAGTTTCTCGTTGGATCCAGGATTTTGAAGCTTTATCACACTTTGAGCATGTGACTAGATGGGACCAATCCTTGGAAAAGGACATTATTCTTGGAAGGGGAAGACGCCAGATGAAATGGATTGATATAGTAACTAGGGAAATTAGGGTAGGTGTGTCGGAGTCTGTGATACTGGCACAAGGCAGTGCACTCTTCAGAGCTGTTGTACGTATGGTTGCTATAACTCAAGGATACAGAACAACAACAAACAGCAATATTGATAAATTTTGATCAGTTTCCACTGATGTTGAAAGAAATAACTTTAAAAATATTTTTTAACTTGTACAGATTCTGATTAAAATAGATCTGATAACGATCTCTTGACTGCTTATAGCTTTTATCAAGACATCTTTTCAAGTCCCCAATACTTTTCTTATTTCTTCATTCCCCCATCAGTCTCCTGATCTCTGCTATCCTAATGATTTTTCTGTTCCCCCTTCTTTTGCCTCCCCTTCTCCTTTTCACTTTCTCCTTTTGAGCATTTTTACACCTCTTACTCAGTTACCTTCCTATTTTTACTTCAGTAGTTTCATGCAACATTTGTTGTATTGTAACTGAGGTACTTTACCTCAGTATAATTCCCTCTAGACTCTCCCATGTTATATAGTATTGCAAAAATCATTATTCCTTAATACTATATATTACTCTGTTATGTGAATTTATCACAGTGTATCAATCCATTCATTTTTTTTTGATAGGCATTTTCACTGTTTACATTATTTTGCTATTGTGAATAAGATGCTATGAATGTGAGTGTACATATCTCCATTTATGCCTTAGTTATCATATCCTTGGAGTATATTACTAGCAGTTAAATAGCTGGGTCATATGAAATCTTTATGTCAGCTTTTTGGGGAAATACCAAACTGTCTTTCATAGAATTTGTACCATTTTACACTTTACCAGCAGTTCATAAGAGTGCCATCCTCTCTGCATCTTCTTCGACATTTATCATTTGCTGTATTGTTAAAATTTGCTATTCTGCTGAGGTGAGATTTTGATCTCTGTTTATCTGGGGTTGCTGTGATGCTGAATATTGTGCCAGTGGGGTGTTAAATGCCATAATGTTTACCAATGATGGACAGTGTTTGGTGGAGCTCCCAGTATAAGAAAGGTTTGAAAGCAGGAGTGGTGTCCACTTCCTAAACAACATGCCTCAGGAAGCTCTATGATCTTTGATAAATATTGATAGTTATAGAAAGGCTTTAGGACCTTTGTTCATAGGGTTGCTATGAATCATGTTCAACTCAAAGGCAATCAACAACAATAATAAGAATGATTATATATGTATATGTATGTATATATAAAATGGGCTTTCTGTCATAAAAAGAAAATTACTAATGTGAATTTTTAAAGAATAGATTTATCTATTATAGAGCATTCATATAATTCCTTGCAGTAATATATTTCTGTTGATAAAATGGAAATAAGACAAACAGCAAACAGTATGACATTTTTTGAGATTGTAATAGACAGTTTTTGTTCCTGTTGGTTTATAAAAAAACTAATTCTTCAATGCAAAATAAAAGGACTTTAACTGTACTAGATAATGACAGATACACACATTTGATAAAAGTATCATATTTTATAAAATGATCTCATATATACA
>NW_006399990.1:4432451-4438832 GCF_000299155.1 Elephantulus edwardii | reverse complement strand
CTCCAAGGAAAAGTCCCTCCTAACAACATGTCCAAAGTATGTGAGGTGAAGTCTTATCGTTCTTGTCTCCAAAGAGCACTCCAGCTGCCAGCTGCACTATCTCCAAGACTTAGCTGTTTGTTCTCTTGCCATCAATGGCATGTTCAGCACTCTTCTCCAAGACCACAGCTCAAAGGCATCAATTATTTTCTTGTCATCCTTATCATTACCCAGCTCTTGGATGCATAGCTAGTAGTTGGAAAGACCATGGCTTGAATCAGACATACCTTAGTTCTCAAACTGGCATCACTACTCCCGAATAATTAGGAAAGGTCCCTAATTGCAGATTTTCCTAGTGTAAAGTGTCTCCTTATTTCCTGACTGCTTGTACTAAGGGTCTTAATTGTGGATCCAAGCAAGATGAAGCTGTTGAGAGTTTCAATCTCTTTTCCATCTATCATGTCACTGCCTATCAGTCCAGTGGTAAGAATCTTCATTTTCCTGATATTGAGATACAATCCATACTGAAGGCTTCATTCCTTGATATTCTGCATCAAGTACTTCAAGTCCTCCTTACTTTCAGCACGTAAGAATGTGCCATCTGCATAGCACAGGTTATTAGTGAGTCTCCCTCTAATCCCAATGCCATACTCCTCATCATAGAGTCCAGTTTCTCAGATAATTTGGTCAGCATACAGATCAAATTCCCAATTCCAAACTGTGCAGTACTCCCCTGTTCCAGTCACACAGCAGCACAGGTTCCACATGAGCACAATCAAGTGTTCTGAAATTCCCATTCTTCTCAATGTCAGCCACAACTTGTCAGGATCCACACAGACACCTTTGTATAGTCAATAAAGCACAAATAGACATATTTCCACTATTCCTTACTTTTAGCCAGGATCCATTTGATATCATGGATGGAATAGTAGTTGGAAAATATGGGCTTGATGTTAGAAATTAAGCTAGGAATAGAATTATTGAATTTTGTATTTACAATAATTTATGGATTGCAAATACTTTTTCTAAAAGACACAAAAGATGACTTTACACTTGGATTTCACCTGATGGGCTGTATAGGAATCAGATTGACTACATTTGTGGAAGAAATCATTAGAGAAGCTCAATGTCAGTAGTCAAAACTAGGCCAGGGTCAAACTGTGGGTCAGGTCATCAATTACTCATATCAAGATATAATCTTGAATCAATTCCATCCGAATTGCCTTATCATCTTAAGAATAGGTTTGAGGCATTGAAGACTAATGATAGAGGACCAGATGAGTTGTGGGATGATATCAAGGATATAATCCATGAAGAAGCAAAAGGTCATTACAAAAACAAAGGAGAAAGAAAAATTATAAATGGCTATCAGAAGAAACTTTAAAGATTACACTGGACCTCTGGAAAGCCAAATCTAAATGAAAACATTTCGAAGTGAAAGAGCTGAACAGATGATTTCAAAGAGCAGCTTGGGATGTCAAAGTAAAGTATTATAATGGAATGTGCAGAGAGCTTAAATTGGGGAATAGAAAGGGAAGAACTCCCTCTGCATTTCTCAAGCTGAGAGAACTGTAAAACAAATTTAAGCCTCGTGTCACAATATTGAAAGATGCTATGGGCAAGATATTGAATGACTCAGAAAGCATCAAAAGAAGATGGAGGAAATACCCAGAGTCCCTGTACCAGAAAGAACTGATTGACACTAAAAAATTTTAGAAAGTATGAACAGGAACCAATGGTAATAATGGAGAAATTAGAAGATGCATTGAAGGCATTCACAAAAATTAAGGCCCCCAAAATCCATGGGATACCAACTGACTTGTTTCAATTAACAGATGCAGCCTTGGATGCACTCACTAGTCTATGTGAGGATGTTTGTCTGGCCAACAGATTGGAAGAGGTTCATATTTGTTTCCATTGCCAAGAAATGTGATCCAACTGAATGAGGAAATTATAGAACAATATAATTCATATGACATGTAAGCAAAATACTGCTGATTATCATTCAAAAATTGTTAGAACAGTACATAGATATGGAACTGCCAGAGGGTCAAGCAGGATTTAGAAGAGGTGGTGGCACCAGGGATATCATTGCTGTTGTCAGATGGATCCAGGCTGAAAGTAAGAGAAAAAAGATACTTACAAGAAAAAAAAAGTGGCTTCAGCAATAGACTCAGTGAGAAATAATGAGAATCACACAGGTTAGGACAGGGTTCTGATCTGTTATTTACAGTTGCAATTGACTTAGTGACACTTAACAACAATAGTTGTTAAAATATTAAAATAGTGGATGTGAGTCCTAGAGAGTGTGTAGAAACACATGAAGTTGCCCATATTTAATTTTTTAAAAAGATAAGGCAATAAATTTTAAAATAAAAAAGATAAGGCATTATAAATTCATATAAATTAAACCTAAATAAATTGTCCCATATGATATTCAGAGTTCTGATTTAAGGAGGTGAGTGATTGGTGATGTAATTCTCTTTCTTTTAAAGAAAATTTTTATTTTATACTAGTTGCAACATTTATATATGTTGTTTTTCATACCATATCATTCCAATTTACTTTACTCACCCTTCCCTCCATCCAACAAATTGTGTGACTCTATGATTAACTCCCCCACCTCTCCCGTACTCACCCTTCTTCTCTCCCCTCCTTCCTTTGGGTCCTCATACACATTCTACAGTAATGGTCTTATACAGTGTTTGTCCTTATTGGACTGAGTTAGTTCACTTAGCATGATGCTCTCCAGTTCCTCTCAAGTTGGGTACTAATTTACAAAAATTATTGCTCCTGCCTGGTGGGTAGTATTTGATTATGTGAATGTACCATAATTTCTCAATCCATTCAATTATAGTTGGACATTTGGTCTGTTTCCATTTTCTTGCAATAGTGAATAATTCTGCTATGAACATTCATGTATGTCTCCATTTATGCCTGTTTTCATTTTCTAAGGATATATTCCAAGCAGTGGAATAGCTGGGTCATATGGAAATTCCATGTTTAGCTTTTTGAGGAAGTGCCAAACTGTCTTCAAGAGTGCTTGTACCATTTTACAATCTCACCAACAATGTATAAGAGTTCCTATTTTGCCACATCTTCTCCAACATTTATTATTGCTGTCCTGTTAAACTTTGTAACTGCTACTGGAATAAGATGATATCCCATTGTGGCTTTGATTTGCATCTCTTGTATTGTCAATGATTTCGAGCATTTCTTAACATGTCTGTTTGCCATCCAAGTATCTTCCTCTATGAAAAATCTTCATGTCTTTTGCCCATTTTGTAATGGTGTTACCAGTCCTTTTCTTGTGAAGGCTCTATAGGATTCTGTAAACTTGATATGAGACCCTTCACTTAAATGTTATTTCCAAATGTGTTTTCCCACTTAGTAGGATTGGGTCATAGGCAACTCAACAACACACACCAACAAGAACAACTGTTGGAAAAATGTTTTCGTGCACACAGGCATTTAATCCTTAAGAGGTCCCATTCATCAGTTTTATTCTCTCTAGATTGTGCATTTCTGGCTTTATGGGTAGTATTTTTATACTATAGAGTAGACCAGCTAAGCTTGATCAAAGTTTGTCTCTGACAAACTTCACAGTTGGGCTTTACTCAAGGTCTCTGATCCACATTGAGTTAAAGAAGATAATATTCTTCAAAGAATCTTTGAACTGAAAAATTTCAAGTATCTTAAAGAAATTAAATAACAATATTTAGTCAGAATTATTAGATAAGCAAATCCAGGATTCCAAAAAGCAACTGAACTTCATCTAGGGATGAAATTCAGGAAACAAAATGAGTGCCATCCTTGAACTAAAGCCTATTTGTTCTGCAAACTTTTGCTTATCACAACTAAAGAAAAAAATTAAAACATAAAATTTTGGAGTACAAAAATTCCAATAAATTACTTTTAAATATACACCAAAATCATGAAAGTTCACAGTAATTTTGAAGGGAATACACAACAACTGAGGAAGATAAAAAATATGACAAAAATTGATGACTTAGAAAAAAGGTAAGAGTAATACTTAAAGAAAATGCAGATTGTCAGATACATGAGGAAATATTTATAAAAATTGGTATAAGAGAGGCAAAGGAAATAAGCTTGAAAATAATGGCCTCATCATTAAACATCACAGAGGTAGTCATTGTTGTTGTTGTTGTTATGTGCCATCAAGTCAACTATGACTCAGTGAATGCCACTGAATCCTCCACTATCCTGAGGTAATCTTACTATCTCTGACACGTTTTCCTCCATTACCCAAGCCAATGAATCGATCCATTTCATCAAGGGTCTTCCTGTCTTGTGTTGTCTCTCTACCCTTTCAAGGATGATGTCCTTCTCCAAAGACCGGTCCCTCCTGGCAACATGCCCAAAATAATCCTTGCCTTCAAGAGCAACCCAGATTCTCCAGGATAGATCTATTTGTTCTCTTGGAAGTCAATGGTATGCTCAAAATTGTTCTCTATCACCACAACTCATGACATGAATTCTTCTTTCATTCTTAGTCATTATCCAGTCTCTAATGCATACCAAGTAACTGTGAAGTCCATGCCAGGATTAAATATACCTTAGTCTCTAGACTGACAATTTCTCTTCAGCAGTGTGGAGATGCCCTGAAAGTAGACTTTCCCAATGCAACTCATCTTTTGATTCCCTAACTGCTGGTGCCAAGAGGCTTATAGGGGATCCAAGCCAGAGATATTTATTAACAACCTCAATCACTTCTCCATTTAGCAAATCAGCCTGGTTGTGAAAATCTTTGTTTGCTTCATACTGAAATGCAATCCATTTTGAAGACTTCAGTCCATGACCTTCTGCTGCAAACTTGTTAGGTCATCCTCTGTTTTTGCAATCAAGCTTGTGTCGTCTGCATACATGCAGATTGTTTATGAGTCTTCCTCCATTCTTTATGCCACATTCTTTTTCACAAAGTTCAGTTGCCCAAATTAATCTGTTCTACTTAAAGGCTGAAAAGGTAAAGACATAGGACACACTTCTGACACATGACATTCTTGATTTTGAACTATGCTTGCAGTGTTGCCTTCCTCTGTTTGAACAACTGCTTACTGGTCTAAGTATAGGTTTCACATGAACACAAACAAGTGTTCTGGGATTCCCATTTTTCTCATTGTTTGTCAAAATTTATGTGGTCCACACTGTCAAACGCTTTTGCATAATCAATAAAATACAAATAAACATTCCCCTGATACTCTCTGCTTTCAGTCAAGACACATTTGACATTGGCAATAATGTCCCAGGTATCACAGCCTCTTCTAAACACAGCTTTTATTTGAGGAAGTTCTCTGTTGATATACTGGTCCAGTAATTTTTCGATAATCTTCAGCAGGATTTTGCTTATGTGTGATATTGTTGGATAATTTCCATACTCTGTTAAATCAGTATGGGAATAAATATGTATGTCTTCTAGCCAGTTCTCCAGGTCACTGTTCTCCAAATTTCATGGCACAACCTGGTTCAGCATTCATCATGTCAGGGCTGCCTCTGTTTGTTGAAAATGTCAGTTGACATGCCTTCAATTCCTGAGGTCTTGTGTTGGTTTTTTTTTTTTTTTTCAATTCCTTCAGAGCTGCTTAAATTTCCTAGTTCATCATCATTGTGTCTTGGTTATATTTTCCCCCCCACAGTGGCTTTATATACTCCTTTCATCTTCTTTTAATGCTTCCTGGATCATTCAATATTCTACTCATAGTATCTTTTAGTAATGCAATATGAGTCTTGGATTTGTTCTAATCCAATTCTTTCACTTTAAGAAATGTTGAGTGAGTTCATCCCTTATTTGTTAACTCCAGGACTTTGCATATTTCATTATAACTCTTTGCTTTTTCTCAAAGGTTGTCCTCTGAGAAGACTGCCTAATTTCTTACCTCTGGTTTTCTTTTCTGCCTTCTCTTATAATATTCAGTCTGTTCTAGTATCCATCTTGTTCTTTTCTTGCCCCTCTGTCTTTGTAATGATGTTTTTAGATAATAATTTTATATCCTCTCACAGCTCATCTGGTCTCCATTCATTAATGTTCATGGTCTGAAACCTGTTCTTAAGATTGTCTTTAAAGTCAGGTGGGATAGACCCATGGTCAAAGTTTGGTTCTTGTAGATTTGTTTCAGTATTCTTTATCTTCACTTTTAACTTGGATATGAGTAGTTGATGGTCTGTTTCAAAGTCAGAATCTGGCTTAGATTTAACAGCTGATATTGAGCTTTTCAAACAGTACTTTCTATTGATGGAATCAGTCTGATTTCTTTGTAACCCTTAAGGTGAGTTCTTTGTCTGTAGTCATCACTTGCATTTTTATAAAAGGTATTGAAATACTTAAGGAAACTTTGGGTAGAATGTTAAATATCCAGGAAGTATCAAGAGAAGATGGAAGGAATA
>NW_006399990.1:4426934-4428176 GCF_000299155.1 Elephantulus edwardii | reverse complement strand
GAATGCTCTTTGGAGTCAAGGATTCTGAAGCTTCGTCTAACATACATTGGACATGTTGCAAGGAAGTACTGGTTCGTGGAGAAAGACATCAAATTTGGCAGAGTGGAGGGGTGGCGAAGGAGAGGAAGACCTTCCATGTGATGGATCTATTCTGTGACTGGAGCAGTGGGAATAAGTGCATTTGAGATGGCTAGTTTTGCACAGGATAGAAAAGCATTTAGAACTCTTGTACAAAGGGTCGCTGTGAGTCACAGGTGACTCAATGGCACATAACAACAATAACAACAACAATTTGCAATTAATAAATTATTGATTGTACAAAAGTCTATCATTCTAGCTCCAGCTTCACTTTTGTCATCAAGTTCATTTTTTATCCAACTAATAATCTTTCCTCTTTTTTCCTAACTTTGAATTCCAATCATCAAATATTGTTAATGAATCTTGGTTGCACATTTGATTGATTTCTGACTGCAAAAGTAGGCATAGGCAAGGAGGTAAGGAAAAGTGCTGGCGGGCATGGCAGGAATGGACAGCAATACACATACTGAAGAGGGTAGACCAACACTCAATCTTTCAGTATATTTGTAAGGGGGAAATGTCTTTCATCTGCTTTTTTGAGTAAAATACTTTTCTCTCAGATACTGTACTAAAACTGAGCATCCAAATTAAGACAGACAAGGAAGAAAGATTGCCTATCCACTTTTGAAATCGCAGATCTTTAAAAATCCTATGAACAATAGAGCACACTTAGAATAGTAGGTCTCCACTAGAGGCTGAGCCCTTACATTGGGAAACATAATAAAAAAGGAACAGCCATAAACAGACACTAGTGTTTGGGATATGTAGTATGAGAAGTATGAATGTTGAAGAATTGGGGTTTCTTAAAGAAGAAATAGAAAGTGTAACTATTACTATCATACCTGAATTTCAGAACCATCTCAAGAAAAGGTATGAGGCCTTGAACACAATGAGTGAAGACCAGATGAGTTGTAGGAGGATATCAAGGGTATCATCTACGAAGAGTACAAACATTCATTACAAAGACAGAAGAGGAACAAAAGACCAAAATGGGTGTCAGAAGAAACTCTGAAGATTGCACTGGAGTGCAGAGAAGCCAAAGCACAAAGAAGGATTCAAGATACTAAAGAGCTGAACAGAAGATTCCAAAAGGCAGCATGGGATGACAAAGCAAAATACTACAGTGAAATGTGCAAGGAGTTGGAGTCAGAAAACCAAAAGGGT
>NW_006399990.1:4423900-4425434 GCF_000299155.1 Elephantulus edwardii | reverse complement strand
CTTCGTAGGGTAGAGGGACAGTGCAGGAGGGAAAGACCCTCTATGAGGTGGATTAATTCAGTGACTGGGGTAATTGGGATGGGTGTGTCAGAGGCAATGTGATTGGCACAGGATAGATCAGGGTTTAGGGCTGTTGTACATAGGGTCGCTATGAGTCACAAACGACTCGACGGCACATAACAACAACAATACACACAAGGAAAACCAATTAATACCACTACTATTAAAATACCATACAGGAGAGGGTAGCAAATACAATAACAATTTTTCAAAAATGTGAAGTTACTTGGGCATATAAAGGATAATTAGATTAAAAAAAGAAGAAATAAAAAGTTTCCTCCCTTCATAGAGTGATAAATTATATAGAATATACCAATAATATTCTAAAAAGCTAGCAGATACTTATTTTAGCTTGGTAGTGTGGTTGTTAGATGTCTTTGAATTGACTGACTACAAGTCATACAATGTTATAAACAATGGATCTAATTTTGCCCAATAGCGTGCCATCATCCATTCCTTTTTACAGTCATTGTGCCAATTCATCTTGTGAAAAGTCTTCTTCTCTTTCATTGAGCTTTCCAATCATATTTTTTGTGCCTCCCCCCCTCCCCACAAGAAATGGTCACTTCTAATAACATGCACAAAGTATGTGAGATGAAGTTTTGCCATTCTTACCTCAAATGAACATTCAGGTTGCATTTCTTCAAGACGTATTTATTTGCTTTTTCAGTAGTTCTTGAATATTCAGTATTTTTCTCCAATGCTACCCCTCAAAGGCATCCATTTTCCTTCTGTCATAGTTATTCATTGTCCATCTTTAAGATGCATAGCAAGTAATTGAGAAGATTATGGCTTGATGGGATGAACCATAGTCTTTAATATTATTGTTATTTAGAATGTTATTGCGTGCTGTTGAGTTGAAATTAAACCATGGTTGACCCTCCAGCGGGTTTTCAGAAGCAGTAAATCACATAGGATGGAAACTGCGCAGCCTTCCCACAGGAAGCATGTGGATTTCAAACACTGACCTTGGGGATTGCAGCATAGCTTCTTTAGCAAGTCAGCAGGGTAAAAAGTCATTTTTAAAAGTCCACTTTATATATACTGTTGTTTATAGCTGATCCTCCATTGGGTTTTCATAGGTTATAAATCACACAAAGGGACATGATCCATCTTTCCTCTTAAGATCAGTTGGTGGATTTGAACTGGTGGTCTGCCTCTGAGTGGGCAGCACAACTTATCATTGCTAAGCCACCAGAGCGCCTCTTTCTATATACTAGTTAAGGAAAAGAAAGATGTTCTTCAGAATTTTGTCCTTAATTTTTACTTATTCAATCTGTATCCTGAGAAAATAATTCAAGAAGCTAGACTATATTAATAATGTAATGTTAGTAATGAAGGGACAGCTATTAAAAATTGTGATATCCAAATGACTCAATATCAGTTTCAGAAAACAGAGATTTGAAACACTGAACAATTTCAGAGAATAAAGCCTTCTGTATGGGTTACAGCTTAACATACAGAGGAGAAAAAT
>NW_006399990.1:4420991-4421900 GCF_000299155.1 Elephantulus edwardii | reverse complement strand
TTGTTTCTGACACACCTATCTTAATTATTATCCCAGTCAGTGAGTCAATCTATCTCATCGAGGGTCTTCCTCTCTTGCACGGTCCCTCCACTCTCCCAAGAATGATATTCCTTTCCAAGGTCTGGACCCTCTTTCCAACATGTCCAAAGTATGTCAGATGAAGCTTCAGAATCCTTGCCCCCATGGAATAACTTGGTATCACTCTCTCTTTGATGAACCTGTTTGTTCACTTAGCAGTTCATGGTATGCTCACCACTCTTCTCCAATACCACAGTTTAAAGGCATCAATTCTCTATCATCCCTAGTCATTGTTCAACTTTCTGATGCATAGCAAGTAGTTGCAAAGACTATGGCCTGGATCAGGCACATCCCTGTCTCCAGACAGACATTGTTGCTCTTAAGTACTATGGAGAGGTCTCTAACATCAGACTTTCCAAATACAATTCTTCTTTTAACTTCCTAGCTGCTGGTACCAAGAGTGTTGCTTGTAGAAGCAAGGAAACTAAAGCTGTTGATACTTTTCACCAAATATCTTAATGTTGCCAATTGGCCCAGTGGTGAAAATACAAGTTCAAGCTGAAGCTATGGAAAATTAAATCAAATTCATGTGAACCCAAATTTGACCTTGAGTCTATCCTACCTGAATTTCAAAACAGTCTCAGGAACAAGTTTGAGGACTTGGACATTAATGAGCAAAGACCGGATGAGCTGTGGGAGGATATAAAGAATATCATCCAAAAAGAAAGCAAAAGATCATTACAAAAACAGGAGGAAGAAAAGACCAAGACAGATGTCAAAAGAGACTCTGAATATTTTACTAGAGTACTAAGAAGCCAAATAATCAAGATACTAAACAGTTGAACAAAAGATTTCAAAGGGCAGCATGGAAACACAAAGTTTTATATGGGA
>NW_006399990.1:4417107-4417646 GCF_000299155.1 Elephantulus edwardii | reverse complement strand
AGGGACCTCTCCAAAGTGCTAAGAGTAGTGGCATTAATCTCGAGACTAAGGTGTGAATGATCCAGGCCCTGGTCTTTACAATTACTTGCTATGTATCAGAAAGCTGGACAATGACCAAGTATGACAGAAGAAGAATTAATGACTCTGAGTTTTGTTGGTGGAGAAGAGTATTGAAATGTGGACAGCCAAGCAGACCAAAGAACAAATTGGTCTGTCTTAGAGAAGGTGAAATCAGGTTTCTCCTTATTAGAAAGGATTTTGAAAATCCATCTCAAATACTTTGGGTGGGTGTCCAGGAGGGACCAGTCCTCGGAAAAGGACATCATCCTTGTAAAGGTGGAAGGACAGTGCAGGAGAGGAAGATCCTAGATGAGATGAATTGACATAGGGACTGAGGCAATGGGATTAGATGTGTTGGAGTCCATGAGACTACTAAAAATGTGATTAAATAATTGTTAAAAAGAATATAATACACTATGCAAAGTTAGAACTTCTACTCTTGGAAAAGGTACTGAAAAGTCATATTTTGCAGGAAACTG
>NW_006399990.1:4409636-4414897 GCF_000299155.1 Elephantulus edwardii | reverse complement strand
GATGGGCACATAACAACAACAACAACATCCCAACAAAACACCTGTACTCAAATGTTTATTGACAGTCTCAAGAACCTGGTAACCATCTAAACAAATAATTATTTGTTTCTTATCTTTTTTTTTTGAGGAGAAGATGAGTAACTTATCTAAGACATCTTGGTTTTTCTAGGCTTTTTGCTTCTTAACTTCTTTGAATTGTTCATGCAGGCTTAGAAACTTGAAAAATAAATTGAGAATTATGTATGTTCTTCAAACATACAAATGCTAGAATTAAAGTTATCTGGGATGATATGAATGTATGTGGAAAAATATTCAAGTGGCAATAAAGTTTTCAATTGAAGTTTACCTGATGAAGATAATAAGTTTTGGCCTTCACTACGGATCACACATCAGCATAAGAAAACTGCATTTTTTACAACTGAACCAATAAACAATATCATACTAAACATAGAAAAGATAGAAACTGTGTGTGTGTGTGTGTGTGTGTGTGTGTGTGTGTGTGTGTATTTGTGTATAAACTTGGATCTAAAATCAAAGCCTAGAATATCAACAGTCAAGAAATGGAATGATGTAATGCAATATAAAAATGTCCTGAAATAGAACTCTTTAAAGTGTGAAAGAAAAATATGTCACTTTGAGAATTAAATTGCATCAGGCTCATGTTAATATTTTCAACTGGATATTTTTTATATGAACGTTAGACAATGAACAAGGAAAATAAAAAAAATAGTTATACTTTTAAATTTTGCTATTGGTGAAAAAATCCAAATATATCATGGAATGGCTAAGAGAAGAAACAAATTTGTCTTGGCAGAAGTGAATCCAGAATATTTAAAGAGAGTGAGATTTTTGCCTTACATATTTTAGGTATGTTATTAATATTGGCCAACCCTGAACAAGGACCTCGTGCTTGGATAAGTAGAAAGGTGAGGGAAAATAGGGTCGAATTTCAGCGAGATGGGTTGGCACAGCAGATGCAACAATAGGTTTAAGAACAACAAAGATTTTTGTAGAAGTGAAAAATTAGGTTGTTCTGTTGTATATAGAGTCATTGAATCACAGCAGCCTTGCCACAACCTAATATCAACAATATGGTTCTCAACACAGCAACAGTTTATATGAGGATGTAGGAATAAATGTCTTGAATTGCACTTGAAGAGATGTTTATTCTAATACTCTCTCCTGAGGTATATGTCATGACTGGAAGGCTAAGTTCTCTTAAGTAAATAGTGTGCAAAATATCTTTTTGGAGAATTGGGATTCAATTAACGTAGAGACTGTACATTTTCCAGGTAGAATTTTTTTCAAATATTTCTAAATAAAAATTCTATCCAAATACTAATGCTTTCAAAATATTTTACATTTGGAAAGACTAGACAATACTTTCCAAATAGTATTTTTTCAAAATATTTAATTTTCAAATATTAAATATTTAGAAATCTATTCCAAATATTTAATAAACACATTTCTTTGGAGTTGTATGTGTGTACGTGTGCATGGAGAAGAGCTGTTATGTAAGGTGTGAGAGGACAGTGAAATTCTAGGTCAGGGGAAAGACAAAGTAATTCATTCTTAAGAAAGACTTACAATATGTGGTGGTTATTAAATGAAAAAAAAAACCACAAAAACAAAACACAACTGCACATCACATTATCTTTACATTATTTCATAATGATACCATAGGTAATATGAAACTAAAAGTGTTCCAGGGTAGCAAAGAACAGTCAATGGAGATAGATTTTACACTATCATACAATGGCACACATATGGCACACTTACGACGTCTTCCCAATATCACAACCACGAGAGCATGACTAATGAACTGTGGCACTTTTTCCTTCTAACAGGATTTAGTCAGTTTCAATACAGTTATAAATGTAGCTCTTTCCAATAGGTTAAAACCTCATTTATTTAATCTATTTTCTATTTTGCCTTATTTTTCTATTTCTTGCACAATTTCACAAGGGAATATGTGTTCTATATTCCCAAAAGAATAAAGATCAACTTTCCCCTTAAATATTCCTCATCTCAAAAGTTTTTATTCTCTCTTCTCTGACCTTTTAGAAATATATATCTCTCTCCACAAATTTAAAGGTGGCTATTTTAAAAGTCCCCGAGACTCTATGGTATATAAGATACTTTAGAAAAGAGAACTCTGGTGACCTAGTGGGTAAGGAGTTGTTCTGACAGCCTAAAATGCAAATAATTTTAATTTACCGGCTGCACTATGAGAGAAAGAGGGAAAATATTATCCCATTCCATATACAACCTTTGGAAAACCTGCTGGAGGCTGGGACGTGGGTAAAGGGGGGTGAAGGGTCAATTTCTTGTTAGTTGGTTCTACTTAAAAAATAATGAGATCTTTTAGAAGAAAAAAATATATTAGTGTTGTTGTTATGTGCCATCCAGTCAAGTACAACCCACAGGGACCCTAAGAACCACAGATCTGAACCCTTTCCTATGCTGTGCCATCCTCACACTTCCTGACACGCTGAAATCCATTGTAGCAGTCACTATATCAATCCACGTGGTTCAGGTCTTCCTCTCCTTCACCTACTTTCAGCCTTTCTGAGCATCACATACTTCTCCAAGGAATAGCCCCTCCTAGGAACATGCTTGAAAAGTGTGAGGCAAAGCCTCATCATCCTTGCCTCCTAGGAACAACTGGCTGCACCCTCTTCAGGACATATTTGTTTGTTCTTTTTACAGTCCAAGGGATGTTCAGCATGCTTCTTCATCACCACAGCTCAAAAGTGCCAATTCTGTCATCCTTATTAATTGTCCAGCTCTCAGATGTATAGCAAATGATCAGAAATATCATAGCCTGAATCAGATGCACCTTTGTCCTCAAACTGAGATCATTATTCCTTAATAATTTGGAGAGGTCCCTAACTGCAGACTTTCCCAGTGCAATATGTCCCCTGATTTTTTAACTGCTGGTATCAAGGGTATTGACTGTGAATCCAAGATGTCGATAGTTTTAATCTTTTCTCCATCTATCATGATGTTGTCTATTAGTCCAGTGGTAAGAATTTTTGTTTTCTTGACATTGACATCCATATTGAAGGCTATATGCTTTAATTTTTTCTGCAACAAGTGCTTCAAGTTCTCGTCACTTTCAGCAAGCAAGGACATCTGTATCACACAGGTTATTGATGAGTCTCCCTCTGATTCTGATGCCACATTCCTCTTCATAGAGTCCAGCTTCTTGAACAATTTGCTCAGGATACAGAATGAATATTTATGAAGAGAGAAGGACTCTGATTCACCACTTTAAATTATGTAGCATTTACATCTAATTTAAAACCACGTACTGTTTCCTTGCTCTTTTTTGCACAATAGCATTTATAGTTCAAAAGTCAATTTCAAGTTCTATCCTGAAAGACAATGTTCTAAGTGATAGGATATTATCCATATGCATACAATGAAAACCTGTTAATACGACTATTATTCAAATATATGTTCCTATATCTAGAGCCAAAGAGGAAGAAATTGAAAATTTTCACCAACTCTTGCAGTGTAAATTCACTGAGGACGTGTTAAGATGCATTAATGATAATTGGTGACTGGAATTCAAAATTTTGAAACAGTGGAAAAGGAATAGTAGTTAGAAAATTTAAGCTTGAAGATTGAAATGAGGCTGAAAATAGAATGAGCAAATTTTGCATTTTCAATTATTTATTTATTGTAAATTCTTTTTTAAAAGACACAAATATTGACTTAACAATTAGATATCATGTGAAGGGCTTCATAGGAATTGGCTTGACCGCATCTGTGGAAGGAATCATTGGAGAAGCTCAAAAAACAGTCAAAATTAGGTCGGGGGTGGACTGTGGGTAAGACTACCAATTATTCATGTTCAAGTTCAAAGTGAGGCCAAAGAAAATTAATCAAGTCCAGGAATCCAAAATAAGATCTTTAATCTATTCCATACGAACTTCAAAATCATCTTAATAGGTATGAAGAGTTGAACACCAATCACTGGAGACCAGATGAGTTGTGGGAAGATATCAAGGATACTATCCACAAACAGTACAAAAGCTCATTACAAAAACAGAAAAGAAAGAAAAAATAAAAATGGATGTCAGAAGAGAATCTAAAAATTGCACTAGAGCACAGAGAAACCAAAACAAAGGGAAAACATGCTGAAGTAAAAGAGCCAAACAGAAGATTTCAAAGGGCAACTTGACAAAGCAAAGTATTGTAACAGAATGCGCAGATAGATGAAATTGAATAATAAAAAGGAAGTACTTGCTCCTTATTTCTCATGCTGAGGCACTGAAGAATAAATTTAAGCCTCCAGCCAGAAAGATGCTATGGGAAATACAATGAATGAGCCAGGAAACCTCAAAAGAAGTGGAGATAATATACAGAGTTACTATACCAAAAACAACTAATTGACACTAAAAAATTTCAGGAAGTACCATATGAGGAAGAGTCAACGGTAATAAAATAGGGAACATAATTGAAGCTGCACTGAAGCTGTTGACCAAAAAAAAAAAAACCAAACCAACAACAAAAAACAAAAACGTAAGGTTATAGGAATCGATGGAATACCTTTGATTTGTTTTTATTAACAGATGCAGCCCTGGATGTCATCACCAAGCTATACCAGGAAATTTGAAGGAATGCTGTTTGGCCAATGTATTGAAAAAGATCCATAATTATTCCCATTCCCAAGAAAGGTAATCCAAAAATAATGTGGAAACTATTAAACAATATCATTAATATCATATGCAAGCAAAACATAGCTGAAGATCATTCAAAAACCAACTAGAATAGTACATAGATAGGCAATTGCCAGAAGTTTAAGCAGGATTTAGAAGAGACTGTGGTACTAGGAATATCATTGCTGATGTCAGATGGATCCTGGCTGAAAGTAAAGAACACCAGAAGAATGTCTATTTGTGCTTTATTGACTATGCAAAGACATTTGACTGCATGGATCACAAGAAGTTGTGGCTAACATTGAGAAGGCTGGGAATCCAATAGGAGTAATTGTGCTCCTTTGATTAATCTTGTTTATCTGCTTTGCAAAAGAAAAAACAATAAGTTCACATTATTTTTTGCACTTTACTAAGGTTTTCAAACAATGCAATTATAGCCCTTTACCTCTTTGAAAATGTAGGCAGAATATATCAAGAAGACAAAGATTCTCACCACTGGATCAATTGGCAGCGTCAGGATGGATGACGAAGAGATTGAGATTGTTCACAGCTTCAGTTTGCTCGGCTCCACAGTCAACACTCTTGGCACCAGCA
>NW_006399990.1:4402194-4409076 GCF_000299155.1 Elephantulus edwardii | reverse complement strand
AACTCGACGGTACATAACAACAGCAACAATTAGTTATATTCTAAAGAGACCCTAAACGTGTGTCTGTTAATATGCTTAAAGATTCAATCTAATAAAACTGAAAACGGTTAGCTCTACAGATATGTATTTTGAGTCAAATTATTCAATATTCTCTGGCTTGTTTCTACAAGACAAGAAGATTGGCAAGGAATAGTGCAGGGTTTAGGGCTATTGTACATAGGGTTGCTATGAGTCACAGGCAACTTGATGGCATATAACAACAATCACAACAACAAAAACCTTGTTAATTAGAAACTTGGAAACTTAAACATACCAAGAATGTGATAACGCGCATCTTATATTTTTTATTGTCTATTTTCAATAGACTAAACAATTAAAAAATGCGTTAAAATATAATAACCTTGTATCCATAATCTTGATGACGCAATGAAAAAAAACCCACACACTCATAAATATACAAAGGGAGCTGTGTTATTGTTATTGTCATTGTTATGTGGCATCGAGTGGCTTGCGACTCATAGTGACCCTAAGTACAACAGTCCTAAACCCTGCTCTATCCTGTGCCAATCGCATTGCCTCTGACACACCCATCCCGATTACTCCAGTCACTGAATCAATCCACCTCATAGAGTGTCGTCTCCTCTTGCATTATCCCTGCACCCTCCCAAGCATGATGTCCCTCTCCAACGACCTGTCCCTCCTTATGTCAGACTAAGCCCCAGAATCCTTGCCTCCAAGGAGCAGCCCAGTTTAACCCTCTCCAGGCTGAATCTATTTGTTTTCTTTGCAGTGCATGGTACACTCAGTACTCTTCTCCAGCACCACAGTTCAAAGGCATCAATTCTCCTTCTATCCTCCCTAGTCATGATCCTACTCTCTGATGCATAACAAGTGATTGCAAAGACCATGGCCTGTATCAGACACACCTTAGCCTCCAGTTTGACACCATGCTCTTCAGTACTTTGGAAAGGTCCCTAACAGCAGATTTTCCCATTGCAATACATCTTCTAATTTCCTGGCTACTGGTGCTAAGAGTGTTGACTGTGGAGCCAAGCAAACTAAAGCTGTGAACAATGTTAATCTCTCACCATCCATCCTGATGCTGCCAATTGGTCCAGTGGTGAGAATCTTTGTCTTCTTCATATTGAGCCTCAATCCATATTGAAGGCTGCAATCCTTGATCCTCTGCAGCAAGTGCATGAGGTCTTCCTCAGTTTCAGCAAGCAGGGTTGTGCCATCTGCATAACGCAGATTGTTAATAGATCTTCCAACAATCCTGACGCCACATTCCTCCTCATAGAGCTCAACCTCCCTGATAACCTGTTCTGCAAACAGGTTGGAAAGGTATGGAGCTAGAACACATCCTGGTAGACACCCTTCCCACTTTTGATCCATGCAGTGTATTTTTGCTCTGTTCTGATGATTGCCTCTTGGTCCGAATATAGGTTTCACATTAGAACAATCAAATATTCTGGGATTCCCACTTTTCTCAGAGTCAGTCACAGTTTTTTATGATCCACAGTCAAACGCCTTTGCACAATCAATGAAACACAGATAGACATCACTCTGGTATTCCCTGTTTACAGCTAAGATCCATCTAACATTAGCTACAATATCCTTAGTACCACGACTCCTTCTAAACCCAGCCTGGACTTCTGGCAGTTCTCTGCTGATGTGCTGTTCCAGTCATTTTTGGGTAATCTTCAGTAGAATCTTGCTTGCATGTGAAATCAATAATACTGTTCTGTAGTTTCCACACTCTTTTAGGTCACCCTTCTTTGGAATGGGAACAGATCTCTTCCAGTCAGTTTGCCAAGTGGTTGTTCTCCAGATTTCTTGGCAGTACTTGGTGAGCACGTCCAGGGCAGCATCTGGGAGCTGAAATATGTCAATTTGTATACCATCTATTCCTGGGCCTTATTTTTTTGCTATTTCCTTTGAAACGGCTTGAACTTCTTCCTTCTTCACCATAGGCTCTTGTTCATATGTTGTTTCATTAAATTCTTCTGTGTCTGTCAATTCCTTTCAATACTGTGACACAGTATATTCTTTCTATCTTCTTTTAATATTTCCTGGATCATTTAATATTCTGTCTAATCCATCCTTGATTGTAGCATCCTGACGTTTGAATTTGTTCTTCAGTTCCTTCAGCTGAAGAAATGCTGAGTGAGTTTGGCCCTTTTGATTTTCTGACTCTAGCTCCTTGCACATTTTATTGTAATATTTTGCTTTGTCATCCTGTGCTGCCTTTTTTAATCTTCTGTTCAGCTCTTTAGTATCTTGAATCTTTCTTCTTCTTTGGTTTGTTTTCACTCCAGTGCAATATTTAGAGTTTCTTCTGACATCCATTTTGGTCTTTTCTTTCTCCTCTGTCTTTGTAAAGAATGTTTGCATTCTTCCTGGATGATACCTTTGATATCCTACCACAACTCATTCACTCTTTGCTCATTAGTGTTCAAGGACTCAAACCTGTTCCTGAGGTGGTTCTGAAATTCATGTATGATAGACTCGAAGTCATATTTTGGTTTGCGTGGATTCAGTTTAATTATCCTTAGCTTCCACTTGAACTTGCTAGTGGCATATTAATAAATACTCCATAATAGATGAAAAAGAGATTGAGGTTGTTAACAATTTCTGCTTGCTTGGCTTCACAATCAGTACTCTTGGCACCAGCAGTTAAGAAATGAAAAAAAAAATTCCTTGGCTTAGTATGCTGTCGGGGACTTCTCCCAATTGCTAAAGAGTAATGATGTCAGTCTAGGGACTATGGTATGCCTGATCCCGGCCATTGTCTTTGTAATTACTTGTTATGCATCAGAGAGCTGGTCAATGAGTAAGGATGACAGAAGAATTGATGCCTTTGAACTGTAGTTCTGGAGAAGAGTCTTGAACATTTCATGAATCATCAAGAGAAAACACAGATCTGTCTTTGAGAGAGTGAAACCAAATTCCTCCTTGGAGACAAAGATTTTGAACCTCTGTCTCACATACTGTGGGCATGTTGCCTGGAGGGACCAGTCCTTGGAGAAAGACATCATGCTTGGAAGCATGGAGGAACAGCTCAAGAGTGGAAGATCCCAGAATAGATAGTTTGACATGGTAACTGGGATAATTTGGTAGGTGTGTCAGTCAGTGTGGTTGGTTTAGGATAGGGCTGGGTTCAGAGCTATTATACATAGGTTTCTATGAGTCATAGGTGACTAGATCTTTCATACAGCAAAAATAAGTGACATATTTCCTAGAAAGTGCTACTAACACAAAGTCAGTGCCCCACTGGCCATTCAAGTCCACCAGGGGCTCCACAAGACAAAGATGAAGAATTTCCTTTAATGAGATTTTCAACTTCAGAAACTCAGTTAGCTACGAGCTTATTCAAGCAATTACTTGCTATATATCTATCTCTATCTCTATCTATCTCTATCTCTATCTCTATCATCTATATCTATATCTATCTAATCTATATCTATCTATCTATCTAGCCAACCAATTTAAAATGTATTGGAAATCTTGAGAGAGAAACTAAAAGATCTTTGAATTTTATAGTTCTTCAGACATGAAGATTTTAATTTGATAATGGCTTTACTATAGTGGGCAAAGCATTATAACTGTGAATGGAAAATATGCCATCTCATTGAAGAATTAATAATAATTTTATCACGTATTGTTCCAACGTGTACTAATTTTTTAACAACTCACTCAACTATGATTCTTCAAAGCACAAAATAAGCTTTGGTCAAAATCTATTAAAGGGTTTATTTATTTATTTTTTACATAATTGAACTAAATTGTTTTAATGTGAATTGCTTATTCAACTTGATACAGAACAAAACATAATATTAGGTCTTCCATTAATTTTTTCAGTGCAATATGGTCATGTGAAGACAAAATTTTCCCCTAAAGTATAACAATTTATCTAAGTGGTTATGGAAGTTCAGAAAAATACTGCTCACATAAATTCATGCTTTAATCCTATCTAAATTTTGTTCTTAAGCTATGGAGAAAGCAAATTTCTATTCTTAACTATGATTTCTCATTTGTTTTAGTTCTATTCTGTCTATACCATTCAAATATAGCAGTGAAAGATTTATTCATCTAGTGTCCTCAAAGTAAATAATATTTTACAAAAATAATAAAGGCACATTTTTGGTTTTATGAAGCCTTAAGTAATTTTTTGTTAATGTATTACAGAGATAACAGTATTGAAAATAAAATCTTTCTTTTATAAAGGCCTGTCACTCGTGAAAGAAAATTTTTCTTTCTTTCTGTTTTTCCACCCTTTTTGTTCTTTATGTCAAAAGTTTATCTTTCTATATAGAGAGCAAAAGTCCTGAGGGCTCAATTTAGATGTTTATATCATGGGTCAGAAAGCTTTTTCTGTGAAGCATCTGACAGCAATATTTTAGACTTTGCAAGCTATATACACTTTGTCACAACTACTAAAAAGCATCTCTAAAACTCCCAAAACACACTGTTACTGAGTCAATTGCTACTCATAGCAACCATACAGGACAAAGTAGAACTATCCCATAGGCATTCTAAGAGTATAAATTTTAATGAAAGTGACTGCTTTATCTTTATCCTAAGTTCAAATTTCAAACTTTTAGTTCAGTCAAGCTTATTAACTATTATACCACAATGGCTCCTTAGAACAACTACACAAGCTTTTCATTGTCATTGGGTCAGAGTAAATTCATAGTTGATCTTCCAGTGGGTGTCCAGGGGCTTCAATTATATAGAAGGAGTTTGGTTATCTTGTCTCGAGGAACAGCTAGGGGAGCCAAGCTATTTACCTTAGAGTTGGCAGTGCAAGTCTCTGCTGAGTATGGTGAGTGTAGCTGTGTTCCAATAGAACTTTACTTATAGACATTAGTGACTGGGTTTTTCTGTTTATTTTTTCTTTTAGGCAAAGAAATGTATTCTTTTAGAAATCAAGATGCTAGAAGTACAAATTTTAAAATGCCAGCTCTAGAAAAAGGCCTTCTCTGCTAACTTAAATGAATAGTCCTGTTTTCCTTTCATGGTCTCATTCAGTGTCATGGAGAGCTCTATGTCTCTTAAATTTTACAGGGTCTTGAATTTTCTCAGCTTTGGGACTCCAGCTCCAAAAGCCATGTTCTGTGGGCAGCTCTTCTTTCTTGTTTGCTATGAGGTCCCTCTTTAATTCTTTTTGGTGAAACATTCTTCTAGGTCGTACAGCCCTGGCGTGTCCACTTGCTGTACAGAGGCAACTTGTGGTCGTTGTAAAGCTGAACACTGACACTGACGTGTCAAATGCTATAAAGATTACCCATGGTGGACAGTGTTTGGTGGTGTTCCCCAGTTAAAACAAGTTTGGAAGCAGGAGTGGCATCCACTTTTGTAAATAGTTTGCCTCCAGAAATCCTATGAACCTGGAGAAAGGATGCAAGTCAAGCAAATGTCAAGGACTTCCGTTCATATGGTCACTGAGTTGCCTACGACTCAACGGCACTTAACAACAACATATCTTGTAAGATTAAAAAAAAAAATCTTATGTCCTATACTCCAGAGAAGCTCTGTACATTAAATCATGGCCGAGGGATGATAATGCATGGCACTTAATCCCCTTACAACTGAACTGGCTAATTTACCACAACAAATTACATCATAGAGATAATAATTACATAGCTAAAAAAAAAACCATGCCTCTAAGTAACAGACAAGACATATTGACATATATTTCAGAGGTCATATTTCAATTCACAGCAGAGATCTCCATGTAGTTGGCATGAAGCTTTCCCCTCACATTCCCTACCTTCTTTAATAACTTTTTAATCTCTTTTTATATCTTCAAAGATATTAATCTAATTGCATCCTACACCAATTCTATATTATTCAAATAATAACTCATTCTTAAAATGGATTATAATCACAGATCTCTCTCTCTTTTCTATTGCCCTGGAGTCAATGCTGATCTGTAACTGATCCTTCATCAAGTTTCTGAGACTGTAAATTTCATGGCAGGAGACTGCTCATCTTTCTCTACTGGAACACAACTGGTATAGTTGGTGTGGCTTTTGGGTTAGCAAAGCAATTTCCTTTTTGGTGAACACAATTCAAGGCAGAGTATACACTACACTTTAGATCTTCAAAATCCATGCCATTGTCACATAAAAAAACACATTCAAACCATTAGGTCATCCCAACATCTCAAATCCACTCTAAGTTTTGGAATCTTCTCTCCTGGATTATCCAGATTAAATATGAATGAGACTTTATCCATATATCACTGTTATGTGCTGTTGGGTCAAGTAAGACTCAAAGCCACCCTTTGAACAAAATAGCTCTGAACTCTGTTCTATCTTGAGCCAATCTGTTTCTGATATATCTGTTCCCATTGCCACAGTCACTGTCTGTATCAATCCATCTTATCCAAGCACTTTCTCTCCTGAGCTGACTCTCCACCCTTCCGAGCAGGATGTCCTTTTCCAAGGAATGATCTCTCTTGGGAATATGCCCAAAGTGTGGGAGAGGGAGTTTCAAAATCCTTGAAAAATCAAGAAAGGACTGTGTCAAGGATTTGTCTTTCTCCATACATTTTCAGTCTATACAAAAATCTACACTACAATAGAGCACACTTTGACTAGCACTTAGAGTAGTAGACATGGCAATTGAGACTAAGATCTCAGATATGGAAACATAAAAATGGAGGAATAGCTGTAAACAGACACTAGTGATTGGAATGTAAAATGTGAGAAGCATGAATGCAGGAAAAATGGACATTGTTAAGAAAGAAATAAGCAAATAAGTATTGACATACTAGGTATTGGCGAAGTGAGATGGTTTGGCCTGGGATATTTTGAATCAAATGATCGACCATATGATCTACTACACAAGGGATGAAAAGGTGAGATAAAATGGGGT
>NW_006399990.1:4375158-4398128 GCF_000299155.1 Elephantulus edwardii | reverse complement strand
ACAAAAGTTGGGAACAGGGAAGAAAGATCAGTAGCTGGAAAACATGGACTTGGTGACAGAAATGAGTCTGGAAATAGGATGACAGAATCCTGAATATTCAATTATTTATTCACTGAAAATACCTTTTAAATACCTTTTATAAGAAACATAAGCACAGGCTATCCACATAGATTTCATCTGATGGTATGCATAGGAATAAAACTGATTGTATTTGTAGAAAGAATAGCTGGAGCAGCTCAATATCAGTGTGAAAACCAGGCCAGGTGTTGATTTTGGGACAGAATACCAGCTAATCATATGCAAGTTCAAGCTGAAGTTGAAGAAAATGAAATCAAATCCATGGGAACCAACATATGCCACTTGAATTTCAAAACCATCTCAGGTGCAGGATTGAGCCTTGAGCTCCCATGAGCGTAGATCAAATTAGCTGTGGGAGGAAATCAAGATTATCATCTATGAAGAAAACAACAGATCATTACAATGGCTGAAGAGGAATAAAAGACCAAGACAGATGTCAGATGAGACTGAATATTGTATTATAGTGCCAAGAATCCAAAGCTAAAGGAAGAAATGAAGACATTAAGGAGCTTAACAGAAACTATCAAAGGGCAGCTTGGGAATATAAAGCAAGATCCTATAATAAAATATGCAAAGAGCTGGAGTCAGAAAATCAAAAGGGCTGAACTCACTAGTGTTTCTTAAGCTGAGGAAATTGAAAAACAAATTCAAGCCACAAGTGAAAATATTTAAGGATGCTCTGAGTTGAGTGTTAAATAATCCAAGAAGCAATAAAAGAAGATGTAAGGAGTATACAGAATCACTGTACCAGAAGGAATTGGCAGACAGAAAAGAATGTCATGAAATAACATATGAGCAAGAGCTTGTGGTGATGAAGAAGTTCGAGTTGCTCTGAAAGAACTGTCAAAAAACAAGGCTCCAGGAATTTAAAGTATACCACTTGACATATTTCAACAAACAGATGCTGCCTTGGATATATTCACTAAGTTCTGCCAAGAAATCTGGAAGATAGCCAGCTGGCCAACTGATTGGAAGAGATCGACAGAGTGCAGGAATTATTGAATAAGATCATTAATACCACATGCAAGCAAGATTCTGCTGAAAATTATCCAAAATGACTGGAACAACACATTAACAGAGAACTGCCAGATGCACAGACTGGGTTTAGAAGAGGTCGTGGTACTAGGGATATTATAGTTAATGCTAGATGGATCTTGGGAGAAAGCAGAGTACCAGATGAATGTCTATCTGTGCTTCATTGACTGTGCAAAGGCTTTTGTCTGTGTGTATCACAAGCAGCTATGGCTGACTCTGAGAAGAATGAGAATCCTAGAACATTTTCTTGTGTTTGTGTGAAACCTATACTCGGACCAAGAGGCAGTTGTCAGAACAGAGCAAGGAGACAACACATGGTTCAAAATTCGGAACGGTGTCTGCCAGCGATGTGCTCTATCTCCATACCTTTTCAATTTGTATGCAGAACAGATCATCTGGGACTCTGGGCTGTATAAGAAGGAGTGTGGCATCAGTATTGGTGGAAGATACATCAACAACCTGTGTTATGCAGATGACACAAACATGCTTGCTGAAACTGAGGAGGACCTGAAGCACTAGCTGCAGAAGGTCAAGTGTCACAGCCTTCAATATGAATTGAAGCTCATCATCAAGAAAATAAAGACTCTCACCACCGGGCCAACTGGCAGCAGCATCAGTACGGATTGTGAAGAGAATTGATATAGTTAACAGTTTTAGTTTGCTTGGTTTCACAGTCAACATTCTTGGTACCAGCAGCCAGAAAATCAAGAGATGAATTATATTGGAAAGTCATCTGTGAGGGACCTCTCAAGAGTACTGAAGAGCAACACCATCAGGATGGAGACTAAGGTGTGCCTGACCCAAGCTATAGTCTTTCCAATTGTGTGCTATGTATTGGAGAGCTGTACAGTTACTAGGGATGATAGAAAGATAATTGATGCCTTTGAGCTATGGTGCTGGAGAAGAGTGCTGAATAGATCATGAACTGCTAGGAGAACAAACAGGTTTCTCCTGGAGAGGCTGAACCCAGAATGCTCCTTGGAGTCAAGGATTCTGAAGCTTCATCTGACATACTTTGGGCATATTTCAAAGAGGAACCAGTCCTTGGAGAGAAACATCATGTTTGGAAGAGTGGAGTGACAGCACAGGAAAGGAAGACCCTCTATGAGATGGATTGATTCAGTGACTGAGGTAGTGGGAGTAGGTTGTTGGAAACAATGAGGTTGGCACAGGAAATAGCAGAGTTAGGGGCTCTCATACATAGGGTCGCTATGATTTCAAGTGACTCGATGGCACACAACAGCAACAACAACACAAGTTATCTGTTTCTAAAGTACAATAGGGTTGCATTTCCACCACAAATGAGAAAAAAATATAGTGAAATAGGGATTGAAAAATCAGCAGGTAGGACCAAAACCATAAATTTACATTAGTTCTCGAGGTTTGAAAAGAATCTTCTTTTCTATCATAGGAACAGCCTTGACTTTGAGACTTTGGTTGTAGGACTTGGGTTCTAGACTACAACTATGTTAAGGCACCTTTTTCCAAAGCCTTAGTTCTTCTTTTGAGGACCTCTAGCTGACAATTTTGCTCCATTGGCTTTAGATGGCCGCATTCTTTGTCCCATATGCATTCATCTCATTATATTAACCCCATCTGATCAGTTCTATCAGCTATTTTTCTGTATATTGGGAATGATAGACTTCCCCTCTCTGCTGTTGGCAGAAACTCCATCCAGCTGGTACATCTGAGTGGTAGTACACATTTCTGGAACAGAATTGGTGAAGATCTTACTCTTTAAAACCTAAGAGGGCATACTCTCACCTTTTTAGATCCAGCTGACCATGGCCTTACCCCTTGATGAGGAAAAAAAAAATTCTGCTTCCTTTTCTCTTTCCAGTCATTCTGTTAGTTTCTATTTTCTTCCCATGGCTTTTCTTGCAGGAGAATGGATGAATCTCTTTGGGCCTGTTTACTGTATGTTGTTGTTGTTAGGTGCCAAGTATACAATCTAGAAAATTTGTTTGATAGTTGGTCATGAGTTGAAGCCAATTCAACAGTGGTGAAAGGAGGGAAAAGTCTCCATCATTAGAAGACTAAGTATCAATCATTTCAGTTCCGGAATTCCTACACAAAATAATTTAAGGTTTCTGCAATAATCACATCAATCAAGTCAACTTTTTCACACCTTAGAGTTTCCTTCAAAGCAGAGTTTCCTAAACTCTTTTCCAAGGATGAACCAAGTTCATATTTTTTACTTAATTTTTAAAGACAAAATGGTGTATATCTTTCATCTTCTCTATGATTTATAATATAAAACAAAACCCAACAATCAAGCTCTTGGGCCAAAATTAATTCACTACCACTTTTATTATATCCCTCTACCTAAGAACTTATTTTTAATTTTAAATTATTTAAGACACAAAACAAAAAGAATATTTTATGACACAAGAAAAGCACAAAAGTTTTAAATGTCACTGTCTACTCTATAGTATCACAGGGTATGTCAGGGTTAAGACTACAGCCTGAGACATGTAACTGCCTCAGACTGTATCTTCTTAACAAACTTTCAGAAAGTCATTAGCATGAGTAGAAATTGTGGAGTCTGCCATAGTGGAAGCAAATAATGTGGGTGATTCACTCATGAAGGTAGAATTTTTAGGAAATAAAAATTCACTGCTGAGAATTTTAAACCAAAACTTTAAGGTGTTTTGTGATGTTTCATTGTCACTTATACTAAAAGGAATCATTTATGGCTTAGTCTATAGCAAGTTATGTTACTAACCCAAAGATGTGCTTCTTAGTCATTGGAATCTATGAGTATTTCTGAAGAGGAAAGGTGGAAAATCTCCTCTTTTGTGATTTATTCACTAAAAGCCTGCTGAATGGTTAGTTATGAGTTAGTTCAAATTCAATAACAATTAATTTGGAGTTATGAGTATACTAAAATTTATCCCAGTAAGAGTGATTTTGTACTTCTGTCCAATAGAACAATGAAATAAATATTTGATTTTTGTGATTCATTAAAACAGCCCATGAACATTAGTACAAAACCCCAATAGACACCCTAATACTTCATATTTATAGCCTTCTGTGAGGAAATACTTATCTGCTGAAAGTTATGTTTCCATTTTACTTTGCTATGAATTAAAGACAGGAGGAGGTATATAGCTGAGAGCAGAGTAATCAAAAAGGAAAAATGGAGCTTACTGGATAGCAATATTTTAAATGTTCCACACTGAATTTTTGTAGTTACCATGTTTGATTCACTTATTTTTAGATGATTCTGTTGTTAAACTCCTCCAAGTCAGGTTCAATCTATAGTATTATTTCTACATACAGAAGAGTGCGACACTGCTCATGCCTGTGCCACCTTCTTAATTGCTATTGTTTGTGCCAATTTTAGCCACTGGGTCAGCCATCAACTAAAATCTTGCATTTAAAAAAAAAGCAAACAGATAAATGCTTGCTGAATAAAATATCTCCACTTTCTATTTGCAAAAGTGTTTACAAAAACTATGTAAAATGTATTATTGATCAGAATACTTTTTCGTGTGTCCAGATTTACAGATTTCTCACAGAGAAACTCGTGTGTTTGAACCTGATAGTACTGCAATTTGGCAATTGATTCCACCAGCTGCTCCCTGAGAGAAAGACGGAAAATCTCCTCTCCTGCTATTTATCACCTCTGAAAACGTGGTGCAAGGTCAGCTTCTGACTAGAAGGTACACAAAAAGAAGCCATGCTCTCTAATAATGTAAAATGTACCTGCAAAAATGTCTTCCAAAACAATACCTTCTTTTTTAACTTAAAATATTTTTGTTACATGTACCTAAACCAGGAAGCTATTGTCTGGCAGACCAATGAAACTCAGCATTTGAAAATCAAGAAAGGAGTCAATCAGGGATGTGTCCTTTCTCCATATATTTTCAATCTATATGTGGAACAGATCATTAGGGAGGTTGGGCTTTATGAAGATGAATATGGCATCAGGATTGGGTGAAGACTTATCAATAACCTGCGTTATATAGATGACAAAACTTTTCTTGCAAAAACTGAAGAGGACTTGAAACGTTTGCTGTGGAAGATCAAAGATTGCAGCCTTCAATATGATTTGCATCCCAACAAAAAGAAAACAAAGGCCTCACCATTAGGCCAACTGGCAATTAAAAGGAGAAAAGATTGATGTTGTTAACAATTTCACCCTTTGAAATTTGTTGATCAACAATCAACATTCTTAGCACTGTTGTTTCCAGAGGCATGTTGTTTAGGAAGTGGATGCCACTCCTACTTTCAAACCTGTCGTATCTTGTTATTGCTGTTATGTGCCATTAAGTTGCCTGCAATGTATAGTGACCCTGTGTACAGCAGGTCTGAACTCTTCCCTGTCCTGAGCCAGTCTCAGTAATTCCAACACACCAACCACAGTTGTCCCAGTTACTTATCAATCCATCTCATCTGGAGTCTTCCTCTCCTGTGCTGTCTATCCACCCTTCTGAGCATGATGTTCTGCTCCAAGGACCAATCTCTCCTGGCCACATGCCCAAAGTAACTGACGTGGAGCTTCAAAATCCTAGCCTCCAAGGAGAAACTTGGTTTCACCCTCTCCAAGGCAGACCTATTTGGAATTTTTTTTGGCAGTTCATGGTATGTTCAAGACTCTACTCCAGCACCACAACTTGAAGACATTCATTCTTTTTCTGCCATCCTTAGTCATTGTCCAACTCTCTGAAACATAACAAGTAATTGACACGACCATGACCTGGATCAGGTGCACTCCTATATCTAGACTGACATTGTTGCTCTTCAGCACTCTGGAGAGGTCCATGGCAGCAGATTATCCCAGTGTAATTAATCTTTCAATTTCCTGACTGCTGGTGTTGAGAGTGTTGATTGCAGGGCTGAGCAAGCTGTAATTGTTAACAACCTCAATCTCTTCTCCATCTATTATAGTGCTGCCAATTGACCCAGTGGTGAGAATCTTTGTCTTCTTGATGTTGAGCTTCAATCCTTATTGCAGACTACAGTGTTGACCTTTTGCAGCAAATGCTTCAGGTCTTCTTCAGTTTCAGCAAGCAAGATTGTGTTAGGAAATCAAAAGATGATTTGCTTTGAGAAAATCTGCTGTCTAGACTTCCCCAGAGAGATAAAGAGTAATGATGTCAGCGTAGAGACTAACACAAACCTGAAACAATTCTAAATTGCTTGCTATGCATCAGAAAATGACCAAATAAGAATTGATGCCTTTGAGTTATGGTGCTGGAGAAGAACACCGAATATACTGTGGACTACCAGAAAAACAAATGGGTCTTTCCTGAAGAAAATGAAACCAGGTTGCTCCTTGGAGGCAGAAATTTGAAGCTCTGTTTCACATATTTTGGACATGTTGACAGGAGGAACCAGTTCTTGTAGAATGACTTCATGCTTGGAAGGGTAGAGGGTCAAAGCTGGAGTGGAAAACTCCAGACCTGATGGATACACAGATACAGTCACTGTTAATGAAGTCAAAAGTGCAAGAAATGGTGATGTTGACTCAGGATAGGGTTGGTTCAGGGTTCAGAGACATTGTTCACAGGGACATTATGAATTAAAATTGACTCTATGGCACATAATAACAAAACCAGTAGTCTTTAAATATTTTTTTTATTTATTTCAGTTATAGTTTAAAATGTTACATTATATAAAAGATAATAATGTTACATGATTTTTGAACTTCCACCACTTAATATTGTGCTAATAAGATTCACTATCAGATGAAATTATGAATTATAGAGAGCTCTAGTAGACTAGTGACAAGGATTGTGCTGACAACACAAAGGCATGTGTTTGGACTCTGGCAGCTGCTCTGCGGGAGAAAGATGGTCAGTCTTCTCTAGTGCAATATTCTGCCTCTGAAAACCCACTGGACCGTCAGCTATGGGTCAGCTCCCACTCAATGGTACACAGTAACAATAACCACATGGCCTATTGATTTAGTCTTCTGGAAGTAATACACCATACGAATAACACAGTGAATTTTTCTAATCTCTCAGTTGTATGCATTGTAAATATGTTCAAGTTTTGGTTGTTGATTTTGTATGTATTATGCAATTTTTAAAATATTCTTTTTTAAAAAACAAATGAGGGAGAAAACTGTTTAAGAGGGATATGTGATTAGGTATTTTTGTCATGACAGGAGTCAGAGCAAAGGCTGTATAGTGGAGTGGACCTGGGGGGAGGGATTGTAAAACAATGAAAGAAGTGTTACTTTTCCAAGAGAGGCATGTACTAGGGGGGAGGGGTGGGAGGGCTGAAAAGTACAACAATGATTGAATGGAAATCCAAAGTCTCTGTAAATTTTCATTGAAGTTAATAATAAATTTTAAAAAAGAAAAAATACTCTTTTTATGTGAGTTTTTGAAAATACAATTTAAAACTATTTTGTACCAGGACAATATATTAATCTTACAAATGTAAAATTTTATAAGCTGTTAAAGCATGTGCCAAAACCCCACATCCTACTCCAGCTTTATTATACAGTTACCTATTAAGAAAATATTGCTTTTTAAATTAGAAAACATCCAATGTTTTCCATATAGAAAAGACAATCTGATTTTAAAGACAATATTCTCTAAGAACATCTACCCAGAAAATAACAAACACTGACAGGATATGAGGATGGAAAGATGCTTAGCAAGCCTGGCACAATCCATTGTTAAAAACCAAGCCACAATACTGAACCCAAACTGTAGGGAACTCTTCATTAGAAATCAAGAGGCCACGTGAGGTGGATTCGTACATTTGAAATGGCTGAGACATTTGTGCTCCGAGCATTGTGAATTTCTCTTAGCAGAAGGCCCACTCTCAACAGCCATTTACAAACTTTCTTCCATCTGCACATTATCTCGCGCAGTTGTTTAGACCAGTGAGTAATGATTACTTCCATTTATTAATGCTGATAAAAATATATTGTTAAATACACTTATAAAAGCTAGGGTATTTTGTTGCCAATCCAGCACAAGTGAGCCCAATTCAGTAGCTGCTCCAAAAAAGAAACATATCCAATCTCCTTCAATTTAAAAGACTTCTTCAATTTAAAGTCCCTGAAAACCAACTGGTTGCTCAGTTATTAGTAAGTTATGTTTCAACAGCAACCAGTGAATTAATATGTTTGAAGAACAAAAATCTCTTAATCTAAATATAGTAGTATCTTTTACTTTAATAAGATGCCTCTTATCCAAATTTTAAAAAATATTTATATTCAGTTCTTCTTCAAACTATTTGTTTGGGGGTTTTTTAACTTATATTTTATCAATGTGGAAAATTTAAGTTATTTAAGTTATTTTGCATGGGAAAAGGAATCTTATTTCTTCATTTGCCCTTCACCCTGTGTTAAATAATGGTCTCTCTTGTTTTTCTTTTTCAAGAGAGTCACCTCTATTTGGCACTAAAATTACAATTTTGGTTTTTTTTTTTAAATTCATTTTTGTTTTGACTGCAAGTTCCTTTTTTGTCATACTATATTACTTACATAGTATAGCTTATCCCATGTAGAAAAATTTCTTTTTGAAGAAATCACTAGCCTTCACCAATATTTTCTTCTCTCTATCTTTTTAATTTCTTATTAATAGAGTTTCAATTCTTTGCCTACTAGCACTTGGCAACCAAATCTTTTTTGAAAAGTGTGTTGAAGCTCACATATCACGTCCAGAGAAGCAAAATAACCCCTTTCTCTAAGCTAACCCTGTTTACAGTGCCTAATTAGCACTGTGTTTGATCACAAGTTATGTGGTGGAGGTCTGCACAGCGTAGATTCCTGAGTGGATTATATAGCCTTCATCACAATATGAGATAGGCAATGTGAATGAAAAAAAAATGTGAAATTAGGGATTGTATGTTTTGTAGCTGGGAGTTCTTTTTATAATGTAAGTATATTATGAGTTTAAAAATTTAGATAGTTGTTTAATTAGATTAAAATGAACTCCACTAATTTATTTGGTTGATAAGTGATCTTACAACTTGGCACTACCATGTGAATTACAATACAAATATTTTCCCAGTTCTGTTGTTTATTTATACAATGCAAGCTTAAGGTTATTTTCTATTGTCTAGTAGCCTTGAAATGAGAGAATTTGAATTTGTGAAGTGTGATTATAAAAAGAGTAAGAAAGTAGATGGAAAATTCAAGAATCTGATTCATTCCACGTAAAATATCAGTAACTCTCTTATCTAAAGGGATTTTTCCCCTTCCTAACAGTATTTCCTAGGATATATGAGCTTCATTCTGGAACAAAGGATCTAAAGTACACATAAAATAGAAATAAAGGGGAAACTCTTTCAGTAGTAAAATATTAAAATATGTCACATATATTAAAAAATGCCATTATTATTCTCATTGGAAAGATTACAAGCATTCCATTTGTAAATGAGGAAAAGACAAGTATTCCTTTTTTCACTACCTCATTCTGTATTTTATTTGAAGTCCAAGCCATATAAATAAGGCAGGGAAGGGAAGTGAAAGCTATCTAAATTGGCAAAAGTAGTAAAATTATTTCTGTTTGTTGACGATATAATCCTAGAGAATCAACAAAAAAGTTACTAGAATATTAAAAGGATTAAATAGCTTGGCAGTGTACAAGATCAATGTAGAAAAGTCAAGTCTCTCTGCCACAAAGAAAATGAATCAGAAGCAAATCGTATTATTCACAAAAATCAATCAAAACTGAAATATTTAGCAACAATTCTAACCAGAGGGGAAAAAAAATTAAAAAACATTATTATAACAAACCAAAAGTTGTTGTTTTTGTTACATGCCTGCAAGCAGTCTGCAAACCATAGGAACTCTATGTACAATAGCTCTGAAGCCTGCCCTATCTTAAGCCAGTCTCACTGACTTAGATACACCTACCCCCTTTGGCCTAGTTACTGTATCAATTCATCTCATCCAGTGTCTTCCTCTCCTGAGTTGTCCCTCCACCCTTCTGAGCATTATGTTCTTCTCCAAGGATTGGTCCCTCCTGGCTACATGTCCAAATATATGAGAGAGTGTTTCAAGATCCTAGCCTCCAAGGAGAGCTTGGTTTCACCCTAAGATAGACCTATTTGGTTTCTTGTCAGTCCATGGTGTGTTCAACTTCTCCAGGACCACAACTCAAAAACAACAATTCTTCTGTCATCCTTAGTTATTATATAGCTCTCTGATGCATAGCCAGTAATTTTGAAGACCATGGACTGATTCAGCACACATTAGCCTCTAGACTGACAATGTTACTTTTCAGTACTCTGGAAATATCCATGATAGCAGATTTACCTAATGTGATTTGCCTTTTGATTTCCTGACTGCTGGTGCCAAAAGTGTTGATTGTGGTACCAGGCAAGTTGTAACTGTTAACAACCTCAATCTCTTCTCCTTCCATCATAGTGCTGCCAATTAGCCTAGTAGTGAGAATCTTTGTCTTTTTTATGTTGAGCTTAAATCCATAATGAAGACTTCAATTCTTGGCCTTCTGCAGCAAACACCTCATACTCATAAACACTTAATATTGTGAACAACTCAATATTGACCAGAGTTATCTACAGATATTATACAATCTAAATCCAAATCCAACTTCTTTAATAAAATGGAAAAACTCATGGTCAACTTTATATAGAAAGGAAAAACCAATTCAGGATAAAGAAAGAATAAAAAAGTAGAAAGGTTCACACAGCTTTATCTTTTTTTTTAAAAATTTTATTATTTTTGTGTGCGTGTACCATCAAATCAGATCTGACTGGTACAGGAGGAGATTGCCCCTCCTTCCCCGGCAGAGCATCTGGTGGGTTCGAACCGTGCACCTCTGGGATGGTAGTTGCAGCTTCTTGCCACTAGGCCACCAGAGCTCCCCTACAGCTTTATCTTAAAATCTACTATACAGTCGGGGTAGTCAAACAATTTAGTATGATACATTTGGAACAATATGTCAACAGAGAACTACCAGATGTGTAGGCTGGATTTAGAAGAGGTCATGGTATGAGGGATATTAGAGCTAATGTTAGATGGACCTTGGCAGAAAGTAGAGAATATCAGACGAATGTCTATCTGTGTTTCATTGACTATGCAAAGGCATTTGACTGTGTGGATCACAACAAATGGTGGTTGACTCTGAGAAGAATAGGAATCTCCAAACATTTGATTGTGCTAATGTGAAACCCATACTTGGACCAAGAGGCAGTCGTCAGAACAGAGCAAGGAGACACTACATGGTTCAAAATCAAGAAGGGGGTGCATCAGGGATGTATTTTGTCTCCATACCTTTTCAATCTGTATGCATAACAGATCATCTGAGACTCTGGGCTGTATGAGGAGGAAAGTGGCATCAGGATTGATGGAAGAATCATCAACAACCTGCGTTATGTGGATGACACAACCCTGCTTGAGGAAACTGTGGAGGACCTGAAGCACTAGCTGCAGAAGGTCAAGGACTGTAGTCTGCAATATGGACTGAAGCTCAACATCAAGAAAACAAAGATTCTCACCACTGGGCCAATTGGCAGCATCAGCATCGATGGTGAGGAGATTGGGATAGTTAACAGTTTTGGTTTACTTGGTTCCACAGTCCACACTCTTGGTAACAGCAGCCAGGAAATCAGGAGACGAATTGCATTGGGAAAGTCGGCTGTGAGGGACCTCTCAAGATTACTGAAGAGTAATGACATCAGGCTGGAGATTAAGGTACACCTGATCCAGGCTACAGTGCAATAATGTGCTATGCATCCGAGAGTTGGACCGTGAATAAGGATGATAGAAAGAGAATTGATGCCTTTGAGCTATGGTGCTGGAGAAGAGTACTGAATATACCATGGACTGCTAGGAGAACAAACAGGTTTGTCCTGGAGAGGGTGAAGCCAGAGTGCTTCTTGGAATTAAGGATTCTGAAGCTTCATCTGACATACTTTGGGCATGTTGCAAGGAGGGACTGGTCCTTGCAGAGGGACATCATGGTTTGGAAAGTGGAGGGACGGTGCAGGACAGAAAGATCCTCGACGAGATGGATGGATTTTGTGACTGGAGTGGTGAGAATGAGTGTGTTAGAGACAGTGAGGTTGCCACAGGATAGAACAGCATTTAGGGCTCTTGTACATAGGGTCGCTATGAGTCTCAAGTGACTCAATGGCACATAACAATACAAGATGATATACAGACTAATGAAACAGAATTTAAAACTAAAGAGTAAAACCAGATATAAAAACAAATTTTGGAAAATATTTTTAAAATGACAAAGGATTAATCTCTAAAATTCATAGAAAATTCCAACACTTAGCAACAAAGTTTTCCAATTTGAAAAATTAGTATAGGGCATGAACAGAGTTTTTATCAAATGAGCCAAGGAGACAGCCAACATGAACATGAATGAATGCTGCTAATCATTACCCATTAACCTAAAACCCACTGTCATCGAGTTGATTCCGACTTAGAGCACCACTATTTGGTTCCTAAGGCTGTAAGTCCTCAGAGAAGGAGTGAGCTCATCTTTCTTCCATACTTTAGTTATCAGAGATAGAAATTAAAACAAATATGGACATCATGTTTCAACAACTTGAGAAAAACAGAAAATTACAGATGCTGTTGAAAGTATGGTTAGAATTCTCTTACATCCCAAGTGGGACAGTAAACTGATGTGAACATTGTAGAAGTATTGTGGTACTTTCTGAAAAAAACTGAAAATAGAGAGACAATGTAATAAAAAAGAATCCCATTATCCCATTGCTAGGAACGTATACTAGAGAAGCAAAACCTGTGACATAATTAGATATTTATATACTCATGTTCATTATAACATCATACTCAGCAGTGAAAAATATGGAAACAACATGTATTTCTATTCTTGGATAAAAAGATAAATATATTATGGTACACACATACCATATATTACTAATATAAAATACTAAACAACAACAACAAATAATCAATGAAATAACTCATTAGAGAAATGAGCCAGGAGTAAAAAATTCATTCAGAAAAGGAACATTTTAAAATGAATTTAAAATAATGAAGCAAATATTTGTACACAAAAGAAACATTCTTTGATAGTTATCATGGGTGTAAAGGAAATAAATGTGAATCACTGTCTTAACAAGTGAAGAGAAAACCAATACCCAGTAATGTTAAGCATATCACAATATGACCATTGACAAAGAAAGACACTGAGAGGTAAATAAGTTTCAAAGAAAACAAAGATAAATATCATTACATTCTATGATAAAAGTAATAAACTATACCTACAAGTAGATCCAAAAGTAGACATATAAACTGAACAGATGCTCAAAAGTGAATCAGAGTACACCCACAAGTACACATTTGATTTGTTAGAGAGTATTCCTACATGTTTATTTGTATGTGCTGCAAAATAACCAGGGGATTCTAACACATTCAGAGGGCAAAGTGCTAAAAACTGTTTATCCATAACTAGACATCTTGAGAGAATGAGCACTGGGCTTCAGAAATTAAGACCACATTTCTAGAGAACATCTAGGCCAAATAGAATGATACAAACCACAAAGACAGTGTTCAACACTTTGCTTTGATGAGTAGCTAATGAGACTTCAAAAGTTACTAAACAGCAATATATGTTGGTCTACTGACATCCAAACAAAATGAGCACAACAGTTACAGTGCACTTTGGTTTTTAAATTAAGTATTTATACAAAGATTCTCACCACTGGACCAATTGGCAGCCTCAAGATGGATGTTGAAGAGATTGAGATTGTTAACAACTTTAGTTTCCTTGGTTCCACGGTCAACACTCTTGGCACCAGCAGCCAGGAAATTAAAAGACGTATTGCGATGGGAACATCAGCTGTTAGGGACCTCTCCAGGGTACTGAAGAGCAATGGTGTCATTCTGGAGACTAAGTGCATCTGATACAGGCTATGGTCTTTGCAATCACTTGTTATGCATCAGAAAGTTTGACAATGACTAGGGAGGATAGAAGGAGAATTGATGCCTTTGAGCTGTGGTGCTGGAGAAGAGTATTGAATATACCATGGACTGCCAAGAAAACAAACAGATTCATCCTGGAGAGGGTTAAATAAGGCTCCTCCTTGGAGGCAAGAATTCTTAGGCTTTGTCTGACATACTTTGGACATGTTGTAAGGAGGGACAGGTTGTTGGAGAAGGACATCATGCTTGGGAGTGTGGAGAGACAGTGCAGGAGGGGAAGACCCTCTATGAGTTGGATTGATTCAGTGACTGGGGTTATCGGGATGGGAGTGTCAGAGGCAGTGCGATTGACACAGGGCAGAGCAGGGTTTAGGGCTGTTGTACCTAGGGTCACTATGAGTTGCAAGTGACTCGATGGCACATAACAACAACAACAACATATACATTTATGCATAACTATAAGTTACCCATAGAATAGTGAAGAAAATAAAACTTAGGGAAACTATCTCTAATATATATATATATATATATATATATATATATATAAAATGGACTATATAAATAGCCATGACTACAACTGAAATAAAAAACAAAAACCAAAAATAACAAAGAAATCCCAAACTAAAAGATACAGGTTTATACTGCAAAAAGAATGGTCAGGAGCTTTAAATGAGTTTCTGGACAGAAAAGATAAAAAATGTGGAATGAAACCTAATACAGTATAGACTAAAAAAAGTTAACAAAAAAACCCATCAATAAACAGGTTAATGAAACAGAGTCTGAAAAAGACTTGGGAAACCCATAAGCCTATAAACCCTAACATACATTCCAGCCAAACTGACCCTGTTTCTAGTGATAAATTCTCAAACATTAAAACCATAAAATGAATAAAAAAGGAATGTACTTCTCACAATCAAGCACACAAGGCAAAATACAGGCAGCATTACCTGCAACAAAGTGAGAAAATAAGAATAAACTAAATAGAATTATGAATAAAAACAGAAAGCCAAAGAAAATGTGCAAAGAGTGGTATTACACTGAATGGAATGCACCCTTGTAAGAAAACATATTATGCAAACATTGTAGAATGTAAAACTAATTTATTTTGTAAGATTTTACCCCTTCACCTCACATAAGATTATAAAATCCATAGATTTAAGCATCACAACAAGATAAAGATAAATAATCCAATTGAAAAATGGGCACAGGATATGAACAGACACTTCACCAAAAAATACATTCAGATGGCAAACAAGCATATGAAAAAATGTTCAAAATCCCTAGCTCTGAGATACAAATTAAAACAACTATGAGATATCATCTCACCCCAGTCAGAATAGCAAAATTTAACAGAACAGCAAGCAACAAATGCTGGTGAGGCTGTGGAGAAACTGGAACCCTTAATCACTGTTGGAAGAATTGTAAAATGGTGCTACCACTGTGGAAAATGGTGTGGTGCTTTCTCAAAAAGTTGCAAATAGAGATACCATTTGACCCAGCAATTCCAATACTGGAAATATACCCTAAAGAGACCATAACCAACATCCAAGCAGATATATACACACCCATGTTTATCACGGCTTTATTCACAATAGCAAGGAGTTGGAAACAACCCAAGTTGCCCATCAATAAAAAAAATGGATATAGAAGCTGTGGTATATTCACACAATGGAATACTACTCTGCATTGAAAAACAAAGCACTCATGCAATATTATTCAAAATGAGTGATCCTGGAGGACATTATGCTGAGTGAAATATCTCAGTCACAAAAGGACAAATACTACATGATGCCTCTGTTATAGAATGAAACTGACATCAAGGTTGGGGTAAGACTGAGAAAAACGGGATAAATTATGTATACTGCATTGAAACAGATGAGGGAGAGAACAATTTAAAAGCTATATATGATAGGGTATTATGGTTATGACAAGAGTCCAGAATTAAGGGTGCATAGTGGAGTGTACTTGGGGTGGTGAGAGGTGGAGGGGTGCAGGGGGATTGTATAGCAATGAAAGAATTTTTCTTTTACTTTTCAAAGAGAGGAGTGAACTGTGGGAGAAGGGCTGGGCAGGGAGTTAAGTGCAACAACGAATGAATGGAAATCCAAACTCTCTGTAAATTTTCAATAAAATTAATAAAATAAATTTTTTTTTTAAATCCATAGACTCAAGACAAAGTATTATAACGAAATGTGCAAAGAGCTGGGGTCAGAAAATCAAAAGGGCCAAACTAGTTCAACATTCCTTATGCTGAAGGAACTGAAGTACAAATTCAAGCCTTGAGTTTCAATAATTAAGGATGTTTTGGGCAGAATATGAAATGATCCAGGAAGTATTAAACGAAGATGGAAGGAGTATGCAAAGTCATTGTACCAAAAAAGAATTGGCTGACACTGAAACATTTAATAAAACAACATATGAGCAACAGCCTGTGGTGATGAAGGAAAATGTTCAAGTTGATCTGAAAGAATTGGCAAAAAAACAAGGCCCAGGAATTGAGGGCATACCAACCGACATATTTTAACAAACAGACACTGTCCTGAACATCCTCACCAAGTTATTCCAAGAAATCTAGAAGACAAACCACCTGCATAACCAACTGGAAAAAAAAAATCTATATTTGTTTTCATTCCTAAGAAAGGTGACCCAACAGATAGTGGAAATTATCAAACCATACCATTAATATCACATGCAAATAAGATTCTCCTGAAAATTATCAAAAAATGACTGAAAGAGCACATCAACAGAGAACTGCCTGATATAAAGGCTGGGTTAAAAGAGGCCATGGTACTAAGAATATTATAGTTAATGTTAGATGGTTCTTGGCTGAAAACAGAGAATACTAGAGCAATGTTTATGTGTGTTTCACTGACTATGCAGAGGCATTTGGCTGTGTGGATCACAGCAAACTGTGGGTAACTCTGAGAAGAATGGGAATCCCAGAACCCTTCATTGTGCTTATTTGAAACTTATATTTGGGACAAGAGGCAGTGGTCAGAACATAGAGAAACACTGCATGGTTCAAAATTGGGAAGGGTGTATGTCAGAGATGTGTCCTATCTGCGTACGTTTTCAATCTACATGCAGAACAGATCACCTGAGAAGATGGGCTCTATAAGAAAGAATATGGCAACAGGACTGGAGAAAAAATTCATCAACAACCTATGTTATTCAGATGACACAACCCTGGTGGTGGAAACTGAGAAGGACCTGAAACACTTTCTGCAGAAGAGCAAGGGCTGCAGGCTTAAGTATGGATTGAAGCTTAATATCAAGATAACAAAAATTCTCACCACTGGACCAGCATCATGAGAGACATTGAAGATATAGAGATTAACAGCTTTAGTTTTTATAGAAAAGTCTATAGATTATTATTATATGACGTTTTACTATCCTGCATAGCAGTAAAGGTGTTTTGTGAGCTTCCTTTTTCTCTACTAAGTAATTTTTCTAAATTTTATGTGTGTGTGTGTGTGTGTGTGTGTGTGTGTGTGTGTGTGTGTGTGTATGATCGAATCAGATCTGACTGGTTCAGGAGGAGATTGTCTCTCCTCCTCCAGCAGAGCATCTGGTGGATTTGAACCGCGTGCCTCTGGGATTGCAGTGCAGCTTCTTGCCACTAGGCCACCAGAGCTCCTTCTCCCTACTCAGTCATTTTTAAAAGATGCATGAGATTTAAAAAAAAAATAAAGTGATGTGATTTATAAGAGAAATCTCTGGAAAGGATAAAAGGCAAACTTTCAGCTGTGTTCTTAAAAAACCAACATTCATTTTTACACATTTTAAATAGCTATAAACAGAATTGGCATACTATAATTACTATGTACTTTGTTTTATAAGTTAAACATTTATGGATTTACACATCATTATTTGTCATTAATGATACCTTTGTGTTGTGATGTTGTAGAAAAGAACTGAAAATTCCATGATCTGCTAAAAGAACACAGATGTGTCTTGGAGAAATTGCAGCCCGAGTGCTCCTTGGAAACAGATAAAGCTTCGTCTTTGGTATACTTGGGCATACATATAATTTTGGCATGTTGCTAGGAGAGGATATTCCTTGGAAAGAGACATCACACTTGGAAAGATGGAGTGTAAGTGAATGGATTGACACAGTGACTTCAGCAATAACTGACTCTGGTATGTCGTAAATGATGATGACACAGGGTAGGACAGGGTTGTACTGAGTCATACCTGACCTAATGCCACCCAACAATAACAGCAATTTGTCATTATTTTCAAAATTCACTTTAGTAAGAAATCTACTTTGATTTACAGTGAAGACACCTTTCACTTGAAAGATGTTTTTACTTTTTTGAAACTTTTCTGCGCTCCAGGATTTGTACTGTAAAAATCCCATTGTCATTATACTTGCCTACAGCTAGATACTTAAGTTACCATACTAAAGATTGATTTAAATGGAAAGTAATTATCTGCCTGGAATATTTTAAAATATCTTTTGCCTTCTTTAACCATGACTTTTAAAAATCATAATTATGCACAATAAGTTGAATGAGTGGTCTTTAATTAGTGTCTATTAAAATAAAATCTATATGTTGGTATTTAAGCTGATTGGAAGAGAATCAGATGAAGAGCCACTAACAAACTGGGCAATTTTTTTAATTTGAAACAGTCTCTAAAGTTTTTAGCTGAAGCTGTGTTTGAGACTCCCACATTAAAATGTGCTTAAGTTCTCTAGTCACCTATTAGTTAAGTATTTTCAAAATTTAAATGAAACTCTAATTTTTAATGTTGTTGTTAAGTGCTGTCAAGTCATAGACGACTCATAGCTAAGAATGAAAGACCTGAAAAGATGATCTTTGGAAAACAGTGTTACAGAGGCATAAAATGTTGTTGCAGAATGAGTATAAGGATCCAGGAAGGGTTGGAAAGGCTGAAAGCAGAGTAATGTGGATGTGCAGGGGGAGGAGGAATTAGTCATTGGGTTGTACAATTTGATGAATGGGGGGATGAGGGAAATTGAAAGAATTTGTTCAAATTTGTATCTGAATTATGTAAATAAACTAGTAGTAAAAAATGTAAAAAAATAGAGCCCAATAATTCCAAGCAATGTTTATAGCGTACTTTTAAACTTCCTTATTATTTTCTCAAAATCACAAAGAAATAAATTTGACATGTATAAAAAAAGTATCAGACTAATATATATGCATTAGCATGTATAATTTCCACAATAAATAAAAAATTAAAATAGGTTGTGTTTATATTCTGCTTTAACATACTTTAAAGGAGAATTTATACCTGCATGTACACATGTATATTAATCAACACAAACAACTTTTTAAATACACAAAAGTGAATGTAATTGATAGTGTTATTGGAAATGGGATTAAGAGATATGGAGTAGGAGGAAGGCCTCTTACTGTGCTGTTGGATTTATTACTATGTATTTTTACCATATTTATGCATTATTTTATTATTTTAAAAATCATTATGGAAATGAAATGTGAAAAACTCCCACTTTTCAGCAAACATAAACAAACCATACCAATGAATATGAAGACTGTCCGGTGCATCCTGCTGGGGCAACAAAGATCCCTTGTTCCTGTCATGCAGGTTCCATCTAGTTTTCAATGAATTAGCAATCATCTCAATTCTGGGATGAATATCTGAATAAACTCTGGATGAAGTAAGCTCTGGTTCTTTATAGAAAGCAATGCATCAACTTTTCTTCTTTAGCAATTAAATAAATATGTTTATCCCAGAGTTATTCACATCTTCTTAGTTCTACCTAGGTATCTGAGCATCTACTGTTGATCTCTATCCCCATGGTTTATTTCATCTTCTTTCTTTATTCTACAAAACAGTAGGAAAGGGTTTTGCCAAACAATATTACAGCCAGGAACTGATGCTGTGAGACTGGAAGTCTGCCCTCATGCTGTAAAAATAAGATTGTATCATTAAATCGGACTCTCAGGTATTTGCCAACCTGGGTAATGATGTCTCCCTGGGATACCTGCCCTTTTGGCAGCCTCCCATCCAGGCACGAGTCAGCAATCACAATTAGTGTGAAGTAGAGTGAGAGTGCCAAGTCTGCACAAATGAGTGCAGAGGAAACACAGAAAATTCTGAAAAGTAACTCACTGAGCAGTCATAATCCTCAAGGTAGCAATTGCTTCATTTTTAAAAAAGAAAAATTCCACACTAACGGAGTGACAGCCAAACTATATTCACTATATAAGTATGTATGTTTAAACATTGTTTCATATCGATATCCATTTCTGAGAGTCCATATGGATCTCTCATCCCAAATAGTTTCATATGACTTTCACTAGCTACATGTGGCTCAGGAAAGTTGACATAGAGTAACAAGTTCTAATGAAAACAGCCAGAACCAGAAGAGTCAGAAAAGACTGAGCATAAGAAGGAAATGGGTAGAAAGATTTGAGTAAGTCAATGCATTGTATAAATGTCATGAATAGTACCTTTAGTATCCTAGATTATAATCGGAGGCAGAGTGACCACATTCAAATTCATACCTTTAATTAAAGCCTCCTTGCTGGTCAATCATCTTGAAATTGTATTTTGTCATCAATCACTCAAATTTATATACATTTGTTTCCTTGTGAAGTATGGTTTTTGCATGTCTTTTAAAATCATATTCTTGCAACTCTTTCATATTACTTTATACATGATAGGTGTAGTGGGGTTAAATAATCTAGTTTTTATTTGTTGATGAGTTATCCATATTCCTACTTACATTAAGCTGAGGCCCAAATCATATTTGGGGCTGTGTAATTCTGTGTTGTTTTCTGGTTTCCATCAAGGAACTGGCTGACTCACATTACTATTTGGAAATACCATTTGAAGTTGTGGTTTACTGCTGCAACATACATTGAATTATAATGTATCTCTTTTGTCTTTTTGTTTTCCTTTACTGACTTAATATGGATTTCATGGAATCATCTTGTAGTCCCAATTTCCATGCCAATTAATATTTTCTTTAGATTTTGATTCTTTGCTTATCTCTTCCAAATAAAGCACATTGTAATTCTGCTATTCCAAGTTACACATGCTTTTAAGTTTTGGAAAAATTATTCCCTAGCTGACTGTAAATGTTTTTTGTTTCTTACCCCATAAGTGCCATTACTGAAACTCCTTAAATGTACAGACACAAAAACCATCAATGGGAAAAAAAAGAAATCTTGTCAAAATGGGCTTACAGGTGGACATTCTACTTACTCTCTCATGCATTTAATTGAATCCCGTGCAATTTCATGTGTATTATAATAGACTTCTTTTACACCATCAGGAAACAAGTTTTAAAACATGTGCTGTGCATTAAACATCACATAAATATTCAGCAAGGGAAAGAAAAAAACAGTTTTGAAGAAGTATAGTAATTTTACAGTCTCTGATTTCTAATAAATTTTTACAGCAATCCTAAACTACATTAGCAAGTTCGGGTTTATTGTCAGGCTTCTGCACAACATCCCTCAATGACATGTCAAATCTTCACCACAGCAGCTGAACTCCTAAAGCTGTCCTCACTGGCAAGCATCTTGTCAGATTAAATTGCCAGTTCTTGTCAAGTAAAGATATATGATCTGATCATGTTCTCCTGGTGATGGCATGGCATGTCCCTATACTGTGGCTGGATTGTAAATTCTAAGAACAATACTGATAACCAAAGATTTTTGAGACTCTAAAGAAAATGTATTAACCTTTCAAAATGATGGTTCAACTCTGAACAAAATGTCTAATCATTTAACAACACAGCTCTTATTTGCGTGCTCTTACTGTGTGTCATTTATCAACACATTTACTAGCTAACTTTGAGTATAGCACCTGCTTTATTTTCTGCCTCTTTACACTTTCTTGTCATTTCCCAAATTAAATGTCATGAATTCATATCTCTCAAGGAATTATTTTTCTATTTCTGGTATTCAGGATTTTAGATATAAAATCTCTGGATTCTAATTGGCGGTTTTGATTTCTGTTAAAAAAAATTGTGAAAAAAAAAAAAACCACAAAAAAAAAGCAACCCCAAAAAAAGCCATCCAAATAAAACATTGTCATCACGCTGCAATGACAAGAATGGTAGTCACAGGGTAATGCTTTTAAATACCCATAATGAGAGTGTGTGTGTGTGTGTGTGTGTGTGTGTGTGTAAACATTGTCCATTTCAAGAAATGTGAATATGTGTTAGGAGAAAAGATGTGATCTTTGTGCTATATCTTTCTATTTCAGATTATCAAAAAACCCTTTGTAAGCAACTGAGGGAGCCTGGTGGCCTACTGTCAAGAAGCAGTGCTGTAATCCCAAAGGCTCACTGGTCAAAACCACCAGCTGCTCCTCTGGAGAAGGATGGGCAATCTACTCCTGTGTAATTGACTGCCTTTGAAAACCCACCAGAGGGTCAGCTATGGGTTGGGTTCAACTTGACATGGCACAACAGCAACAACCACTATTGTGAAAAATAGCTTCAGTCAGAATCTTCAGGTAATAGATCTTTGGCTCCTCATAATACCCTTCAAAATTGGGTAGAGTTCAGACAGTATTTAAATTTTTTTGGAGAGGAAACAGTATTCATCACTTTTAATATTTCTGAGATACTTTAATTTACCCTTGAAATGATGACTAGCATAAGCAGAAAAAAGTATTGTTCTAAAGCCATGATGTACAATGACTGTTGACTCATGATTGAGTTAGACTGACTCCTAATTGGTCTCCTAGTAGATTTTCAGAGACTGCAAACCTTAGGAGAAGAGACTGCTCATCTTTCTCCCAGAGCCACTATGCTGGAGCCAAACTTGCAAAGAGCTGCTACACAGCTACAGACTACGGTCAGCAGGCTCCACAAGTGGCAACTTGAATAGGCAAGGAAGCATCAATAAATAATCATTGTATGAGATTTTATGGGAATACAAATATTTTCAACCCCAGTTATCATATCAGTCAATGAATTGTCTACATAAGGGTGAACTGACTCAATCAATTAAATTATTGACTTATTTACTAAATGGATATTTTCTTCAAAATTAATCTGAATGATTATTTT
>NW_006399990.1:4362682-4370311 GCF_000299155.1 Elephantulus edwardii | reverse complement strand
TTGTTGTTGTTATGTACCATCAACTTGCCTGTGACTCATAGAGACCCTATGTACAATAGCTCTGAACCCCGCTCAATCCTGAGTCAACCTTATTGTCTGACTACCTGCCCCCATTACCGCAGCCATTGAGTCAATCCCTCCCATTGAGTGTCTTCTTCTCTTTCACGGTCCCTCCAGTCTCCCAAGGAGAATTTCCCTCTCCAAATACTATTCTCTCCTTACAACATGTCCTAAGTATGTCAGAATTTTTACCTCCTAGGAGCAGTCTGAGTATATATACTTTGTGAAAAATGAATTTCTGCAAATGTCTTTATTTGAATGTTGTGTACTGTCGAGTCAGAACCGACCCATAGCTGACCCTCTGACAGGTTTTCAGAGGCAGTTAAGTACAGGGAAGGGGATTGTCTATCCTCCTGTGGAGCCTCTGGTGGCCTCAAACCATGGGCCTTTGGGATTGCAGCACAGCTTCTTGTAATAAGAATTTATGGTTCTTATTGGATTTTAATTCAATCATTCATAGGCATTTATATTATAACATGTAATCTAAGTGTGTTCTTTCATACACAGGTTTTTCAAAGGCCTGCTATTTTGGAAATGGATGGCCAATCACTCTTCCTAATAACATAAATTACAAATGATTAATGTAATTCATTAAATACAATACATAATCAAATCATTATTTTATACTGTCTTCTCTTCTCCCAACTTCTCTATTAATTTTTGCTCTCCTCCTCCATTATTATCATTGACATGCCTCCTAGATTAATTCTATCTGTATGTAAACCCTTACCTTCTTATATTAGTTGTCTTTTACAATAACTGTCCTTTTGTGACTGACTTACGTCACTCAATATATTTTTTAACACTGTTTGGGGGAGTATCATACCACATAAGCAAAATATTTAGGGTTCATGGTACAAGAGTATAAGATGATATTTTTAGATCTCTTTGCCACATGCAAAGGATTCTTTTTATCAGGAGGGAAAACTGTAAAAATAATTTTATTTCCAAAATATCTAAATATCCATGTCATAAGACATTTTACTATAAGAATGGGGGTTTTATTTATATTTTCTATATAATAAGTGTACAACCACGCTGGACTAAAATATGTAGATTATAGAATGATTGAATAGGAAGTTAAAATTTAATAAATTACCATGGAGGAACCAGTCCTTAGAGACACCATACTTGGAAAGGTGGAGGAACAGAAAAAAGAGGGGAAGACCATTGATGAGATGAATTGACTCAGTGATGGGAGTTATGAGGGTAGGTGTGTCAGAGTCATGAAAGCTGGCACAGAATAGAGCAGTTTTCAAGGCTATTGTACATCTGATCTCTATGAGTCACAAGCAACTCAATGGCACATAAAACAACAACAATGAAATTATCAAATTAAATACTATTGATTTAAGTATCAAAATAATATGAAGTAGCATAGTTGCTATCTCTTTTCAGTATAATGTTATTGCAACTCTGAACAAAGAGATAAATTTCTTCATGTATTAGAATGTTAGGTGTATTTTTCTCTTCTCCAAACTACAATGCTAATATAATTTAACCTCAGTGACTCTTTGCACTTACAGCTTCACAGAAGATTATAAACACTTAAATTATACAATCTTTAAGTTTAAGTATATACATTTTCATAAAAAATAAATACTTTTTCAAATTTAAGAATGAATACACTTTTGCAACATTATTCCCACTTAAAAAGGTTTTAATTGTTTTCCTTATAAAATTTGGTATATATTTTGTTTCACATTATTATTCTTCATTCACACTGTGTTTTATATAATCATTACCATGTACCATGTTTCTAAAATCAATCACCATTGGACCTTGCACATCTTTACCCTGCCTTTTCACTCAGATCCTTCCCGTTTCATTGCCCTCTTCCCTCTACCCACCAAACTCGGCAAGACTGTGGTTTTGCCTCTACCTATCTTCACCCCTTTACCCCATTTGCGTTTCCATACATGCTTTAATAGTTATCCTTCTATTTTTACACTAACAGTCTTATGTAGTATTTGTCCTCATGAGCCTGTTAGTTCACTCAGCATAGTAATTTCCAGCCTCTCCCAAATTACGTATTATTTTTTAAAATCATCGTTCCCGTGCGTTGCATAGTATTCCATTTTGTGAATGTGTCATGATTTCTCAATCCATTTGGGTGTGGTTGGACATACAGGCTGTTTCCATATTCTTGACATGGTGAATAAGGTTACTATGAACATTGATGAGCAAATCTCTGTGTTTTAGCTCTAATTTTCTTGGTGTATATACCTAGTCATGGAATAGCTGGGTCACTCAGCCTCACCTATCTCACCTGATTCTGCAGCTTTGTGCCTTTCTTTGTCTTTGGCATGGCAGGAGAACCCTTCCTGAAGTATTTGATTTATAGAATTTTTCCTTATTTTACACCAGGAAGCTCTGGTAGCCTAGTAAGATGTTGCACTGCAATTCTGAAGATCTAAGGTTTGGATTCACCAGCTGTTCCAAGGGAGAAAGATGGGAAATTCCCTCTCATGTGATTAACTGCCCCTGAAAACCTGCCACAGAGAGTTAGCTAGGGGTCCACCCTGGCTTGACCATACACAACAACAACAAAACAATAAAAACTACATAATTAAAATATGCTTATTTCCCCTGAAACAACATCATTTCTAAATTGTATTTTTAAATTTTTGTTAAATTTATTTAAGAAAACAGTTTAGTTAATTTTGTAGTTTCTTAATCCAAGTGACATGAAATTTTCAACACCTATTCTAGAGAATTAAGTAAATTGTTCTGTACTCTTCTTTAAAAAATGACTTTTTAAGCAAGCCTAAACCAGCTATTTTGATCTTATCCAAAAAGGAGGAGAAAGTGATATATCAGAAAACCAAAACAACAACAGATTAATGTTACTATATTAAAATCCTATTTACATAAAATTAACATAAATATGACTTAGTCAGCCATATGCTACAACATCTGCTCCTTACTGGATTAATAACATGGCTGTCCCCTATAGGGATCTTAAGATTAATACATATTTAAGTTATATGACAATATAGATGAACTTGACAATATAATATAGATATTATTTTTGCAAATACAAATAAACTAATTTATATAGGGATTTGTTGAACTAAATCATGGTTTACGATCATTAGCTTCTAGTCTATACGACATATTCCCTTGGAAGACTGTATTATGTTAAATAAGTTCTCTATGCCACACAATTATTTCTCCTTACTCCATCTTCTTGGTAGGCTCAGGACAACTATCCAATGACTAAGAATTTATTATATTAGAAAATGCTCATTAATATGTACTTTCCTTTTTTTGCTGATTTTTGTTTTGTTTTTCCAAGAAAGTTTTTAATTCATTTGACAATTGTCTTTTCTAGGTTCTAGAGGGACCAAATAGTCATTTTATCCAAAGTCAACAGATATGTTAATATGGAATTTTTTTAACTTTATAATATGTATAAAGTTTGTTCCTTTCTTGCTCCTAATTATTTTATGACTTAATGAAATATTAAGGCACAAATAATAGTTTTAGATGTTTCATTTTTCATTTTCTCTCCAAAGTGTAATGTAACAATAATTTCCAAAATGATAAATTTAGTGGCACCTGCTACTGTTATAGTTCATAACAAATGCAGGTAGGAGTATATAAAAATGCACTGTGATCAAGTCTCAACCAACTTATACTGACCCTTCAGCAGGTTTGTGAGGCTATAAATTGCACAGAAAGTGATTGCTCATCTTTCTTCTACAGAGCCATTGGTGGATTCAAACTGTGAGTGAGGCAATAGTTTTTGAATACGTACTAAACTTTCAGAACTCCTTCCACAAAATTAGACACAGTTTTTCCTTTTACCTGATTCATTAAATCTTAAATTACAGATAATGTCCCTTAAAGTGAGTTGTATAGCTATTTTATTCATTTACACACACAAACACATTGTCACTAAGTGTCATAGACTCAGAACTGTCTCAGAGTTGACCTTCCCAAGGGTTTTCAGAGGCTGTATGTGGAATGAGAAAAGACTGCCTATCTTTTTCTTCAGTGGTGCAACTTCTGGATTAAGTCACCTGCCTTTGGATTGACAGTGTAACTCTTTACCCACTAAGCTACCAGAGCTCATAAACTTTTGGTGTTCTTACTGTTTTGTGCTATTGAGTCTATTACAACTAACAGAAACACCACAAACAATTGATTTAATCCTGTCTTATCCTGTGCCATCCTCACTTTATATACTTGAACCCATCATAATAATCAGTATATCAATCTGCTTTGTTGAGGGTTTCCTGTGTTATGCTGAGTCTCCACCTTTTCAAGAATGATGTCCTATTTCAAGGAATGGTTTCTCCTAAGAACATGCCTAAAGTATGTGAGGTGAAGTTTTATTATTCTTGCCTCCAAGGAGCACTATGGCTGTACTTTCTACAAGATACATTTATTCTTTTGGCAGTACATGCGATATTCAATATTTTTCTCCAGAATCAAAATTTAAATACATCAGTTCTTGTTCTGTCATCCTAATTCATGTGCAACTTTTAAATACATAGCAGGTAATTGAAATGGCTCAGATCAAGGAGTTTTGGTGGCCTGAAGAAGCTGCACTGCAATCCAAGGTGCCTGGTTCAAATCCACCAGCTGACAGACAATCTTCTACCATGAGATTAAATGTCACTGAAAACCCACTGGAGGGTCAGCTATGAGTTTGCTCCAACTCAATGGGACACAATAACAACCACAACATTGGTCAGATCATGTGCACTTTAGTCTTTAAACTGTCACCATTGCTCTTCAACACTTCGGAGAGTTCTTGGCAGTCCTCAAGATATAAATGTGTAAATGCTGGGCTGCTAACTGAAAGGTTGTCAGTTCAAAAATACCACTTGCTCCGCAGCAAAAAAAATGAAGTAGTCCCTTCTTACTAATATTTACATCATCAAAAACCCTGTAAAGGGTCCTTATCATAGGTTGGAACTGACTGCACACAAGTGAGTGTGAAAGTAAGTGAATGTACAAATAGAGGCACTCATGTAGACACAAATATTTACAAAAATATAAAAACTAGAAATGCAAATGGGAATAGTTATGGAGCCCTCGTGGCACAAATAATGAAACATTCAGCTGCTGACTGCAAAGTCAATGGTTTTTAACCTACTCAAGAGCTTCCAGGAGATAGTCCTGGAACTGTGTTCCTATAAAGATTACAGCCAATAAAACTCTAATGGGAAGTCCTATTCTGTCATAAGTTGTAGTTTTGTATCAAAGTTGGAACAATAGCACACAAAAACAACAATAAATAAAAATAAAACAGAGATTTTGTAGCCAGTTATTTTCTTCCAGAAGATAAAAACTGGAAAATTATACTCTAGAACTTCTTTAGGCTTTTACTTCTATGACCAGTTGTAATCAGGAACCTGTCCCAACACCCTCCAACCTGTTAATTGTACACAATGTGCCTTTGGGTTAACAGTACCACTTCCTAAGGGAGTAAGTCACAAATGGCAAAGTAAGTAAGCTTTTTTGGTTAGTATTTATATCCTAACAAAAAGCTTACAATTTGTACCTTTCATTTAGATAAATATATTTCTCACACCTAATTTTGAATAATGTCTCAATTGTTGAAATGTCCAATTATGCCTCAAGTCTTTACTGCTAAAAGTACAGTCCACAGAAAATCAATTTTATTAGATTCTGTTGAGTCCATTATGACTCATAGCAACCTTTTGAAAAACAGATAGGAACCTTGCCTTATTCTGCCCTATCTTCGTGATTATTAAACATACTCAAGTCCATCATGGTAGCCACATATGTATATATGTATGTATGTATGTATTTATGTACGTATATATGAATATGTAAATATATATATGTCTACATGTATATGTCTAAGTGTATATATGTACATGCTTCTATATATGTATGTGTCTATATGTATATATGTGTATGTATGTATATAGGTGTGTGTGTGTATATAGGGGTGTGTGTATATATATATGGGTACGTGTATGGGGGGTGTTTGTGTGTGTGCATATATATATGTGTGTGTGTGTGTGTGTGTGTGTGTGTGTGTGTGTGTATATAGTCGTTGGTGACGTTGAGTCGAGTATAACTCAATAGGGGCCCTACGAACAAAAGATCTGAACTCCATCCTAATTTTCCTAAAAGACACAAAGATGATTTTATATATGGATTTCATGCAATGGGCTGCATAGAGAAATGGGCTACATTTGTGGAAGAAATCGTTGGAGAAGCTCAATATCAGCAGTCAAAACTAAGCCAGGGGCAAACTATGGGTCAGATCATCAATTACTCATATGCAAGTTTAAATTGAGGCCAAAGAAAATAAAAATAAGTCCACGAGACCCAAGATATGATCTTGAATCAATTCCACCAGAATTTCATGATCATCTTAAGTATACGTGTGAAGATGAGCTGTGGGATGATATCAAAGAAATCATCCATGAAGAAAGCAAAAAGTCATTACAAAAACAGAGGAGAAAGAAAAAAAACCCCCAAACCAAAAAACAGATGTCAGAAGAAACTCTAAAGATTGCATCATCTGTTTCCACAGTCAACATTCTTGGTACCAGCAGTCAGAGAGCCACAGATACACTGCATGAAGAAAGTTTGCAGTCAGAGACCTTTCTAGGAGAAGATTGTAAAAATAACAGTGTCAAGATATTTCTAAAAGTGGTTTTCAGCATCTAGCTTAATATAGAATTTAAATTTACATTCTAACTATATCTTTTTGCTTCTCAATTTCTCTTAATTACCTCCTTCTAATTTGAGAATATTGTAATTCTCCTACCACTTGCAAAAACCTTTGTTAATAACTATCTGCTAAAAGTTAATAAAATAATAAAAGTTAAATACTAAAAGTTAATAAAAGTTAACTTAAATTTTAAAAGAAAAACCACTAACCTCATACAAAATAACACATAATAGTGACTTTTCTTTTGCTTTGGACATATTTTTGTTGATTAAGATATAACATTTTTTGAGTACATCAATACACAAAAAATTGATTATGTTACAAATTGAATAGAAAATGTATTCTAGTTAAATTCTAGAATATCATAAATGTATTTTCAATTTTTTATAAAGTACACCCACTCTTCTCCTACAGTAAAAAAAAAACAAATTATATCTTATAATTATAAATGTTATTCAACAATTTTTCACATTAATTTTGTATTAATGAAAAGGTATAAGGTGACTTTGACCCTGGTCAAAAGGGTTAAGGTTATGGGTCAACTTCACTGAGCTATGATTTTTTCATTAAAAGGTAGACAATATAGCATAGGTTCAATTCTATGAGTCTAAACAATTAAACTTAAGTTTATTATTATAATTAATTAAAAGTTTATGTGAATACCCATCTATTCTTAAATGTTATACTTTACATATATGTTTATCGGCAATAAAGTAAAATTTTGTTTTCTATTTATTTTATACATTGTACTGCAGAAAAGGAGCATATTAAAATGTTGTTGTTGTTGTTGTTATGTGCCGTCAAGTCGTTTTCGACTCATAGCGACCCTATGCACAACAGCCCTAAACCCTGCTCTATCCTGCACCAACCGCACTGCCTCTGACACACCCATCCCGATTACCCCA
>NW_006399990.1:4360914-4362582 GCF_000299155.1 Elephantulus edwardii | reverse complement strand
TAAAGCTCTGGTAAAATAATAGTTAAGTGTTTGGCCAAAAGGCTAGTTGATAGAACCTATCAGCTTCTCCACAGGAAAAGAAAAAGAAGTTTGAGTCTATAAAAATGCACAGCCTTGGAAAATCCATGGGGCAGTTTTTTCCTGTCCCATATGGTCTCTCTTAGTCAGAATGCACTTGGTGGCAATGTTGTTAGGTGACACCAAGTCAATGACAGCTCATTGCTACCATACCTGCAGACAGAAGCTGTGCTTGATTCTGCACCATCCTTATACCTTCCGCTGTGCTTGATTCTGCACCATCCTTATACCTTCCTCTGTGCTTGACCCTATTGTGTTAGTCATTGTGTCAATTCATCTTACTAAATGTCTCCCTCTTTATTGCCGGCTTATTTCCAAGCATGATATCCTTGTCCAAAGGCTGCTTCCTGTAAATACCACATACTAAGTTTGTGAGATGAAGTCTTTCCATTCTTGACAATAAGGAGAACTGTAGCTATACTTTTTGAAAAAAGAGGTTGGTTTGCTTTTTTTGGCAGTCCGTGGTATATTCAATAACTTTCACCAATATCACAATTCAAAGACACAGATTCTTTCAATATTCCTTATTCACTAACTTCCATTGCATGACAAAGAGTATGGAATAATATAGGTTTTCATTAGTTATACATTTTTAGTCCAATTCTATGTAATTCAGTCAATAGAAAAAATTCTGTTTACATTAAAAATGAAGCCAAAAGATTAACAATTACTTGCCAAAATTTTAATTCACCTATTAATTATTGTGGAACGTGGAGGGACAACACAGGAGAAGACCCTGGATAAGATGGATTAATACAGTTACTGGAACAATAAGGTTAGGTGTGTCAGAGTCAGTGAGACTGGCTCAGGACAGGGCAGGTTTCAGAGACGTTGTACATAGGGTCGTTGTGAATCATAGGCAATTCAACAACACATAATAGCAACGATTAATTAGGGAATTAAGACCCAGGTTTCTTCCTGTTTCATAGCAGTATTTATTCTTTATTTCTCCATATTCTTGTTGTGGACTGTGGAGTTTGAACTTTCAGCTTACCTTCCAGTGGGTTTTTAGAGGCAGTATATTGCACAAGAGGACAATGCTAATAAGAAAGTCACTGTTGTTGTTGTTATGTGCCATAGAGTCACTTGTGAGTCATAGCGACCCTATGTACAAGAGACCTAAACGTTGTTCTATCCTTGTGCCAACCTTGCCGTCTCAAACACACTCATTCCCACCACTCCACTTACAGAATCCATTCATCTCATCAATGGTCTTCCTCTCCTGCACTGTCCTTCTACTCTCCCAAACATGATGTCCCTCTCCAAAGACCAGTTCCTCCTTGCAACATGCCTAAAATATGTCAGACAAAACGTCAGAATATTTGACTACAAGGAGCATTCTGACTTCACCCTCTCCAGGACAAACCTGTTTGTTCTCCTAGCAGTCAATGGTATATTCAACACTCTTCTCCAGCACCACAGATCAGAGGCATCTATTCTCTTTCTATCATCCTGATTCACTGTCCAACTCTCTAATGCATAGCACGTAATTGTAAAGACTATAGCCTGGGTCAAGCGCACCCTAGTCTCCAGCCTGACATGGTTGCTCTTCAGTACTCTCGAGGGGTCCCTCACAGCTGACTTTCCCAA
>NW_006399990.1:4348178-4360238 GCF_000299155.1 Elephantulus edwardii | reverse complement strand
CCATCCTGATGCTGCCAATTGGTCCAGTGGTGAGAATCTTTGTCTTCTTGACATTGAGCCTCAGTCCATACTGAAGGCTGCAGTCCCTGACCCTTCGCAGCAAGTGCATAAGGTCCTCCTCAGTTTCAGCAAGCAGGGTTGTGTCATCTGCATAACGCAGATTGTTAATAGATCTTCCACCAATCCTGATGCCACAATAGAAGGAAATAAATTGTATAGTGAAACCTTAATGAAACAATTCTTTATAAGAATAAGGAAAACTATTGCTTTATAGTATGCTCAATTTGAGGTAGAATGTTATGTCATTGATATTTTGAAGGTAATTGAACAAATTAGGTGTTTCTGCTTCATTTCCCAGCCTTAGGGTAAATTCAGACCTATACTAGCAGTAAGAAGAAAGAATATATATGTTACTCCCATAACAACTAGAATGATTTTTAAAATGACCAATAACATTTCCAAAATATTGTAATCATCTTAGCTCCAGTGAAGAACCTTGTTTATATAGTACTTAGAAACTGTAATCTGGTTAATTTTATCTGGAATAAGTTTAATAAAAGAAGACTGCATAAAAACTGGATGATTTAAATTATCTACTTGTTAGATATATTGTACGGTAAAGAAATTTGTGTAGATTTAAAAAAAAATGAACAACACAACTGTGCAGATAAAAAAAAAGTCCTCAACATACATTTTTCGTTTGTTGTGTACCGTCGAGTCTGAAACTCAGTCCACAACAGTAACAACCGTAGAGTTGGAACGAACCCATAGCTGACCCTTAGGCAGGATTTCAGAGGCAGTTAATCTCTTGGGAGAAGATTGTCAATCCTTCCCCAGCAAAGCAGCTCGAACCCCTTACTTTCCGGTTTACAGCACAACTTCTTGACACTAGGCCACCAGCACTCAGTGTACATAAATAGTTGGAATTGCTGTGTTTTCATTTTTTTGTTGTTGTTGTGGCTGTTGATAAAGGGTTTTTTGAAGGAAATAAAACTAAACTGCCTAAGATTAATTAGGAAAATATGGAATTTTCAAATTAAAAATAATACCAAAAATGAAGATATATTATGACTCTCATGTTAACTTTAGCATCCACAACTGGTCTTGAGAATTTTTGTCATTTCTATGGCCAACCAAAGGACTCAATGATAAAAACTCAGGCACTATTTTTATTGTCACTACTGATTTAAATTTTAGGGGGAACTACCAGAAGCCCAGGCTGGTTTCAGAAGGGGTCGTGGTACTAGAGATATTGTAGCTGAAGTTAGATGGATCTTGGCTGAAAGCAGGGAATATCAGAGGAATGTCTATCTGTGCTTCATTGACTATTGCAAAGGCATTTGACGGTGTGGATCATAACAAACTGTGGCTGACTCTGAGAAGAATGGGGATCCCAGAACACTTGATCGTTCTAATGCGAAACTTATACTTGGAACAGGAGGCAGTCGTCAGAACAGAGCAAGGGAACACTGCATGGTTCAAAATTGGGAAGGGCGTACGCCAGGGATGCATCCTATCTCCATACCTCTTCAACCTATATGCAGAACAGATTATCCGGGAGGCTGGGCTCTATGAGGAGAAATGTGGGGAAAAGATTGGTGGACGATTTATCAGCAGTCTGCGTTATGCAGATGACACAACCCTGCTTGCTGAAACTGAGGAGGACCTGAAGCGCCTGCTGCAGAGTGTCAAGGACTGCAGCCTACAATATGGACTGAGGCTCAATGTCAAGAAGACAAAGATTCACACCACTGGACCAATTGGCAGCATCAGGATGGATGGTGAAGAGATTAAGATTGTACACAGCTTTAGATTGCTTGGCTCCGTAGTCAACAGACTTGGCACCGGGAGCCAGGAAATTAAAAGGCGCATTGCCATGGGAAAGTCTGCTGTTAGGGACCTCTCCAAAGTGCTGAAGAGCAGTGGTATCTCTCTGGAGACTAAGGTTCGTCTGATACAGGCCATAGTCTTCGCAATCACCTGTTATGCATCAGAGAGTTGGACAATGACCAAGGAGGATAGAAGGAGAACTGATGCCTTTGAGCTGTGTGCTGGAGAAGAGTACTGAGAATACCATGGACTGCTAGGAAAACAAAAACAGATTTGTCCTGGAGAGGGTTTAACCGGGTGGCTCCTTGCAGGCAAGGATTCTGAGGCTCCGTCTAACTTACTTCGGACATGTAGTGAGGAGAGACCAGTCCTTGGAGAGGGACATCATGCTTGGGAGGGTGGAGGGATGGCGCAGGAGAGGAAGGCCCTCTATGAGGTGGATTGATTCAGTGACTGGGATAATTGGGATGGGAGTGTCAGAGACAGTGCGATTGGCACAGGACAGAGCGGAGTTTAGGGCTGTTGTACATAGGGTCGCTATGAGTCGCAGGCGACTCGACGGCACATAACAATGACAACAACACTGATTTAATTTTAATTTTTTGAGCATATACTGTATATATCAAAGTTTGAAATTGATAACTCAGTCTGTAATCTAGTAATTCTATTTCTCTTTTTTCAAGGATTAAAGGTTCTGGTAAGGAAGACATCTCACTGTTTAGATAGACCATGCATGGCACATACAGTTAAGCAGTAAAGTACTAATCAAAAGATTGGTGATTTGAACCGATGCTCAGGGTACGAGGGAAACAGACCCGAGGATCTGCTTCTAAAATATCACAGCTATGATAACTTTATGGAGCTAGTATCTTCAGTAACACATGATATTACCATGAGTCACACTCAACATAAAGAAAGCTGATCAACGTCAAAGTAACAAACTCCAACAAGATGCTCTAACTCCAAAGTAGCCAGGTTTTTGGGTGGAACTTCAGAGAAATAGAATGCTGGGACAAAACTAGTATTTCAATAACCTATAACTGAAAAAACAGAGAGAGGTGCGTTGGCCTAGTGGACAGAAAGTGTTGCTACCAAGCTCAAGGTAGTTTACTTCAATCTGCAGCCTTCAGGCTTGGTTCAAATTGTTATTATGTCAAACATTCTTCTAGGTGGTATAGCACTAGTCTGTGCATTGCTATATAGAGGTAACTTGTGGTTGCTGTGATGCTAAACACTGTGACACTGATGTGGTGGACAGTGTTTGGTGGAGCCTCCCAATTAAAACAAGCTTGGAAGCAGGAGTGGCATCCACTTCTGAAATGACTTGCCTCTGGAAACTCTATGAACAGTGCTCAGATCTTTCGTCATAGGGTTGCTATGAGTTGTCTATGACTTGATGGCACCTAACAACAACATAACTGACTAACCTGATTCCTACTCTTTGGGGCCCTGTAAGACAAAATACTGCTCTCTAGGGCTGCTCTATAGCCTTTCCAAGGCTCTGAATAATTATGAATGTAAACTATCAAATCTTTCTACTGTGGAGGAGTTGATGGTACTTTTAGTTAGTATCCAAATACTTTAACCACAGTGTCTCCAGATTTCCACAGTAAGTGTTAATAGGATCTGAAAAACTAATCTCTTTCAGAGAAACACTGTGCTTTCGACAAGAATGTTTGCAGGAATTCCCCCTCCAAGTAAAAACAGACAAGTTTGTTGGTACTATGTATTTTCAGATTAACCACGATTTCTAGTGATCCCATGAAGAACAAATTAGAACGTTCCTCTATCTTGTGCCTTCTTCATGATCTCTGACATGCTTGAGCCCATTTTTACAGTCGCTGTGTTAGTTTTTCTTGTTAAGGTCTTCCACTTACTCTCTAATGCTCTTCCTTTCTTAGCAAGTGAAAGTAGATCGTACGCCCTAGTTTCCATAATTGTTACTCATTGATGCCAGCTTGTTTACCACCAATCTCTCCCAAAGAATTTCCATTGTTGACTAAGAGACCCTGAACTCATTCCACACAAACAATATAGGCTGAGGTGGTTAATTTTGCCTGCTTAACCTTCTCAGAGAATGGGACCCTGGGTGGCACTGTTTGTTGAGAACTTGTTTGGCAGTTTAAACTCAGAGGGAGATTCCTTGAAAGAAAAACCTATTGCTCTACTTCTGAGAGGTCACAGTTATGACAACACCATGAAATAGTTCTAATCCAAAAATACAAGAGGCTACCATGACAAACCTTGCTTGCTAAAAATGAGGAGATACTTGCTGCAGAAGATCAAGGAATGCAGGAGTGCTCTTTGGAGGCAAGGATAACAAGGCTTCACCTCACATACTTCAGGTACGTTGTTTGGAGGGGCTAGTCCTTGGAGGGAGAAATGATGTTTAGAAGGGTGGAGGATTGGCAAAGGAGAAGACACTCAACCAGATGGATTGACACAGTGATTAACACAACAGGCTCTAGTGTGTCAAGAGGTGTGAAAACGGCACAAGATAGGATAGAGTTCAGATCTGCTGTTCATAGGGTCATTATGAGTTATACTAGACTCAATGGCACCTAACAACAACACCAGGAGAAAGAATTAATCTAAAGGCAACAGGTAATGTTCTTTTTAATGATGGTGGTAGTGATGGCATAGTCCATAGAGAGGTGTAATGCTATGCCATTACAGAACCTTTTGAAAGTTCAAATCCACCAGTAGCTCCATGAGAGAAAGATGAGTAATCTCCTCTTATGTGATTTACAACCTTGTAAATCCACTGGGAGGTCAAGTATGAGACAGTTCAAACTCTTTGACAATGAGAGAGGGAGTTTTTCAAAGTTAAAATGTAAAAGCATATGTCATGAACAGAAATTGTAGCAATATGTATATTTTCTTTTGTTATTCTAGCAGGAGGAGATTACTCAAATTACAGAGGAACCACAGATCTGTATTCATTTGCTAATTTGTATAATTAACAATTTTATATGCACCTCATATGTTTAAAATAGAATAAATCTATGAGTTACTTGAATCCTAATGCAATTCCTATTGTAAATAAAATCCAACATATAATCAAAGCACTGAATTTCATGCTATACCCATCGCTTAGTTTCATTCAACAAGTATCATTGAGCTCAGTGGGATCATCATTAGAATTCTATATTCTTCAGAAACTCAAAGAAGCCAAATAGATCTACTATTGAGTTTTCTGACAATGATCACATCTACATCCCTTTTCCCATATAACTCCACAGATTCTTACTCTCCAAACAGAGAACTTTCCTCTTTTTTCCTCATCATTAGGCACCAGGATAAATGATACTAATAATAGAATTGTTATCTATTATATAATAAAAATTATTTGTTTTATAATATTATTCTAATTCTTATTCTTCTTCTTATTATTATTATTGTTATATGGCCTACTGACTGGAAAAGATCAATATTTGCTCCCATTCCAAAGCAAGGTAACCCAACAGAGTGTGGAAATTATTGAGCAATATTATTAATATCACATGCAAGCATGATTCTGCTGAAAATTATCCAAAATTGTTTGGAACAATATGCCAACAGAGAACTGCCAGATATGCAGGTGGGATTTAGAAGAGGTCATGGTACTATGGATATTATAGCTAATGTTAGATGGCTCTTGGCAGAAAGCAAAGAATATCAGAAGAATGTCTATCTGTGCTTCATTGACTATGTAAAGGCTTTTGACTGTGTGGATCACAACAAGCTGTGGCTGACTTTGAGAAGAATGGGAATCCCAGAACCTTTGATTGTACTAATGTGAAACCTATACTCGGACCAAGAGGCAGTAGTAGAACAGAGCAAGGAGACACTACATGGTTCCAAATCAAGAAGGGGGTTCGTCAGGGATGTATTCTGTCTCCATATCTTTTCAATCTGTATGCAAAACAGATCATCCTAGATGCTGGGCTATACGAAGAGGAATGTGGCATCAGGATTGGTGGAAGAATCATCAACAACCTGCATTATGCAGATGACACAACCCTGTTTGCTGAAACTGAGGACCTGAAGTGCTTGCTGCAGAAGATCAAAGACTACAGCCTCCTACATGGACTGAAGCTCAACATCAAGAAAACAAAGATTCTCACCACTGGGCCATTTAGCAACATCAGTATGGATTGTGACAAGATTGAGATAGTTAACAGTTTTAGTTTGCTTGGCTCCACAATCAACACTCTTGGTAACAGCAACCAGGAAATCAAGAAAACAATTGCATTGGGAAAGTCAGCTGTGAGGGACCTCTCAAGAGTCCTGAAGAGCAACAACATCAGACTGGAGACGAAGGTGTGCCTCATCCGGGCTATAGTCTTTGCAATTACATGCTATGCATCAGAGAATTGGACAGCGAATAGGGTTGATAGAAAGGGAATTGATGCCTTTGAGCTGTGGTGCTGGAGATGAGTGTTGACTATACCATGGACTGCTAGGAGAACAAACAGGTTTGTCCTGGAGAAGGTGAAGGCAGAATGCTCCTTGGAGTCAAGGATTCTGAAGGTTCATCTGACATTCCTTGGGCATGTTGCAAGGAGGGACTGGTCCTTGGAGAGGGACATCATGTTTGGCAGAGTGGAGGGGGAGTCAAGGAGAGGAAGAGCTTCAATGAGATGGATCGATTCTGTGACTGGAGTGGCGGGAATAAGTACATTTGAGATGGCTAGGTTGGCACAGGATAGAACAGAATTTAGAGATCTTGTACATAGGGTTGCTATGAGTCGCAAGTGACTCAATGGCACATAACAACAACAAAAATTGTTATATGTACATTTTATGAAAAAACATAAATGCAGGCTATACACATGGATTTCACCTGATGGTATGCATAAGAATTAAATTGATTACGTATGTGGAAATAACTGCTGGAGCAGCTCAGTATCAGCTGTGAAAACTAGGCTAGTTGCTGACTGTGGTACACACCATCAACTACTCATTTGTAAGTTCCAGCTGAAGCTGAGGAAAATTAAATAAAGCCCACAAGACCTTGAGTCTATTCCACCTGAATTCCAAAACCATCTCTGGAACAGGTTTGAGGCCTTGGCCATTAAAGAGCCAAGACTGGATGAGCTGTGAGAGGATAAAAAATATCATCCATGAAGAATACAAAAGGTCATTACAAAGACAAAGGATGAAAAAAAGACCAAGACGGATGTTAAAAGAAACTCTGAATATTGCACTACAGTGCTGAGAAGTCAAAAGGAAGAAACAAAGATATTAAGGAGTTGAACAGAAGATTCCAAAGGACAACCTGGAATGACAAAATAAAATATTACAATGAAGTGTGCAAGGAGCTGGAGTCAGAAAATCAAAAGGGCCAAACTCGCTTGGTATTTCTTAAACTGAAACAACTGAAGAACAAATTAAGCCTCAAGTTGCAACACTTCAGGATGATTTGGGCAGAATATTTAATGATCCAGGAAGCATTAAAAGAAGATGGAAATAGTATGTTGTTGTTGTTATGTGCTGTCGAGTTGCCTGCGACTCATAGCGACCCTATGTACAACAAGTCCTTTTGACTTCTCAGCACTGTAGTGTAGGAAAGAGTATACAGAGTCTTTTTACCACAAGGAATTGATGAACACAGAATTATTTCAGGAAACAAAATATGAGCATGAGATGAAGGAAGAAGTTCAAACTGTTCTTAAGGAACTGGCAAAAACAAGTCCCCAGGAATTAATTCCATACTGATTGACATATTTCAGCAGACACTGCCCTGGATGTGCTCACCAAGTTGTGCCAAGAAATCTGGAGGACAACCACCAACTAACTAGAAGAGATCGACATTTGCTCTCATCCCAAAGAAGGGAGATCCAACAGAGTGTGGAAATTATTGAATAGTATCACTGATTTCACATCCAGGCAAGATTCTGCAGAAGATTATCCAAAAACAACTGGAACGCACATCAATAAAGAACTGCCTGAAGTACAGGTTGGGTTTACAAGAAGCCATAGTACTTGGGATATTATATCTAATGTCAGGTGAATTTTGGCTGAATGCAGAGAATACCAGATAAATGTTTATGTGTGTTTCATTGACTATGCAAAGGCATTTGACTGTGTGGATCACAATAAACTATGACTGACTCTAAGAAGAATGAGAATCCCAGAACAATTGATTATGTTTATGTGAAACCTATTCTTGGACCAGGAGTCAGTCATCCAAATAGCTCGAGGAAATACTGCATTGTTAAAAATTGGGGAAGGCGTGTGCCAAGGATATCTCCATATATTTTCAGTCTATATGCAGAACAGATTATCTGGGAGGCTGGGCTCAATGAGGAGAAGTGTGTCATCAGGATGGGAGATAGAACCATTAGCAATATGTATTATGCAGATGACACAATCCCACTTGCTGAAACTGAGGAGGACCTGAAGCACTTGCTGCAGAAGGTCAAGTGACCTTCAATATGAATTGAAGCTCAACATCAAGAAAACAAAGATTCTCACCACTGGGCCGACTGGCAGGATCTTGATGAACAGTGAAGTAATTGAGATTGCCAACAGCTTCAGTTTCCTTGGCTCTACAATCAATACACTTGGCAACAGCAGTCAGGAAACTAAAAGATGAATTGCTGTGGCAGAGTCAGGTGTCAGAGACCTCTCTGAGGTACTGAAGAACAATGTCAGTCTGGAAACTAAGGTGCCTCTGATACAGGTCACTGTTTTTCAATCACTTGCTATGCTTCAGAAAGCCAGACAATAACTAGGGATGATAGAAAGAGTTGATGCCTTTGAGCTTTGGTTCTCGAAAAGAATATTGAATATACCATGGACTTCTAGGACAACAAACAAGTTCATCCTGGCAAGAGTGAAGCCAGGCTGCTCCTTGGAGGCAAGGATTGCAAAGCTTCTTCTAACATACTTTGGACATGTTGCAAGGCAGGATCAGTCTTTAGAGAGGGACATTACTCTTGGGAGGGTGGAGGGACAGACAGCACAGGAGAAGAAGACCCTCAATGAGATGGGTTGATTCAGTGACTTGGGTAATGGGTATAGGTGTGTCAGAGACAATAAGATTGGCACAGGATAGAGCAGGGTTTAGGGCTGTTGTACACAGGGTCGCTATGAGGCTGTTGTACACAGGGTCGCTATGAGGCTGTTGTACATGGGGTCATTATGAGTCATAGGAGGCTCGGCTGCACATAACGACAATAACAACAAACAACAACATATGTTAGCCTGGATTTCTTATTAATCCATTCTTGTTTTGAAATTATATTTTTCAAAACTTTAATTTTACTATCTTCCTAGATTACTATCATTTATATTTTTTATTATAATTACAGTTCTACAAATCAAGTAGCACCATGTTACATTACTGTTAGGTGACTTCATCTCCTTCATCACCTAGCAACACAGTAAAAGGAACAAAACACCACCTGGTCCTGTGACTTTCTCACATTCCCTTCTGGACCTGAGTATTGTTGCAGCCACTGTGTTGACTCATTTTCTTCAGTCTTTTCCTCTCTTTTGCTGGCCCTAATTATCAACATTATGTCTCTCTCAAGTAACATAAAATCTTTGAGAATGAAAAGCCTTCCTCTATTTATTATGATATTACTTACTGGAACACTTGTAATGATTTATGCGTTCTTTATGCATAAACATACTCTGTACTGAAGACTTATAGTGATATAATTTCCTCAGTAAGTTTGTAGTCTTCAGCAAACAAAGTTTTGCCATCTACATATTGCAGGTTTTTAGTCAAGCCTTTCTCCAATGCTGATGCTACATTCTGTCCCATATAGTCCAGTTTCTCAGATTATTTGATCAGCAAACGAATTAAATATAGTGAAATGATATGATACTGAAGAATATCTTCCCTGATTTTAAACCATGAAGTATTCCCTTTATCTGTTCAAAGAATGCTTCTGGATCTATAGACAAGTTGTTTTTTTGTTGTTGTTGTGGTGGTGGTGTGCTGCTGAGTCAATTGTGACTCATAGCGACACTATGTACAACCAACCCTGAAACCTGCTCTATCATGTGCAAACTTTACTGTGTCTGACACACACACCTACATTCATTACCTCAGTCACTGTATCATTCCATCTTATTGATGATCTCCCTATATTTCTCTGTCTTTCCTCCCTTTCAAGCATGAAGTCTCTCTGCAAGAACCAGTCCCTCCTTACAACATGCCCAAAGTATGCCAGATCAAGGCTCAGTATTCTTCCTTCCAAGGAGCATCTTGGCTTCACCCTCTCCAGAACAAACCTGCTTCTTCACCTGGCAGTCCATGGTATATTCAACACTCTTCTCCATCACCACAGTTCAAAGATAATCAATTCTCTTTCTATCATTCCTAGTCATTGTCCAGCTCTCTGACACATAGCAAGCAACTTAAAAAACTATAGACTATATCAGGCACACCTTGGTTTCCAGCCTGATGTCATTGCTCTTCAGTACTCTGGAGAGGTCCCTGACAGCTGACTTTCCCAATGCACTTTGTCTCTTGATTTCCTGGCTACTGGTACAAAGAGTGTTGATTAGAGCCAAGCAAACTAAAGCTGTTTACAATTTCAATCTCTTCACCATCTACCATAATGCTGCCAACGAGCCCCGCGATGAGAATCCTTTTTTTCCTTGATGTTGAGCTTCAACCCATGTCTGCAGTTCTTGATCTTCTGCAGCAAGCAGTTCAGGTCCTCCTCAGTTTCTGCAAGCAGGGTTGTGTCATCTGCATGTGCAGGTTGTTGATGAATCTTCTTCCAAACCTGATGCTACATTCCTCCTCATACAGCCCAGCCTCACGGATGATCTGTATATAGATTGAAAAGTTATGGAGACAGAATGTATTCATGGCATACACCCTTTCTGATTTTGAACCATGAAGTGTCTCCTTGCTCTTTTCTGACAACTGCCTCCTGATCCAAGTATAGATTTTGCATAAGCACAATCAAGTGTTCTGGGATTCCCATTCTTCTCAGAGTCAGCCACATGTTGTTATGATCCACACAGTCAAATGCCTTTGCATAGTCAATGAAACACAGATAGATATTCCTCTTTTACTCTCTGCTTTCAGCCAAAACCCAGTCATTGACTATAACATCCCTAGTGCCATGGCCTCTTCTAAATCCAGCCTGTACATATAGAAGTTCACTGCTGATGTACTGCTCAAGACATTTTTGGATAATTTTCAGCAGAATCTTGCTTGCCTGTAATACGAATGTTGTGGTTGTTGTTAAGTTCCATAGAGTCATAGATGACACAAAACTTTAGTCTTTTCTCCAAGTTCATAGTTTTCCAGTGGCAAGCTTTTGTTTGGAATTGGATGCTTCCAAAATATTAATGCTATTGTTAGAAAATTCCTGCACTTGTAGGGTCACTTTTCTTTAGAATGGGAACAAACATAGATCTTTGCCAGTCAGTTGGTCAGGTGGTAGTCCTCCAGATTTCTTGGCACAACTTAGTGAGCACATCCTGGGCAGCGTCTGCTTCTTGAAATATGTCAGTTGGTATGCTGTCAACTCCTGGAGCGTTGTTCTTTTCCAATTCTTTAAGATCAGCTTGAACTTCTTCCTTTATCAGCACAGGTTCTTGACTCATTTAATGAAATTCTTCTTTCTCTGCCAATTCCTCTTGATACAATGACTCTATCTTCTTTAAATGCTTCTTGTATCATTTAATATTTTTCCCAAAGCATCCTTTCACTTAAGAAATGCTAAACGAGTTTGGCCCTTTAGATTTTCTGACTCCAACTATTTGCACATTTTATTATAATACTTTGCTTTGTCTTCCTGAGCTGCCCTTTGAAATCTTCTGTACAAGTTATACATATGCATAATTAAAGTTGTAAAAGACCACTTAGATCATACTTTTTTATAATCCAAACATTCATTGGATCATACTTTTTTATAATCCGTACAGTTGGTTGCCAAAGAGTCAATAAAACACAGGTAAACATGTTTTTTATATTCACTCCTTTCAGTCCAGATGAATCTAACATCAGCAAACTGATAGCTTATTTCAGGTCCTCTACTGAGTTATGCTTGAATTTCACGTAATTCCATCATTGATAGCTCCAAGTATGTTAGAATTATCTTGTTATGCATCAGAGAGTTGGACAATGACAAAGGAGGATAGAAGGAGAATTGATGCCTTTGAGCTGTGGTGCTGGAGAAGAGTATTGAGAATACCACGGACTGCTAGGAAAACAAACAGATTTGTCCTGGAGAGGGTTAAACCGGGTGGCTCCTTGCAGGCAAGGATTCTGAG
>NW_006399990.1:4334442-4338309 GCF_000299155.1 Elephantulus edwardii | reverse complement strand
GATGGGAGTGTCAGAGACAGTGTGATTGGCACAGGACAGATCAGAGTTTAGGGCTCTTGTACAAAAGGTTGCTATGACTCGCAAGCGACTCGACGACACATAACAACAACAACATCAAAATGTGTTTTCTTTCTGAGTAGCATCCATTTATTTTTAAAAGTTGCTAATATGTTGACTTAAAGCTCTGCATAACTACTTAAAAAATACAAAAATATTTTAAAAATCTCCATACCTATTCAATCTGTACTCTGAGCAAATTAATCAAGAAGCTGGATACATACTATGAAAAGGAATGTGGCATTAGAATTTGAAGGAGATTCACCCATAACCTGAGTTACACAGGTGACACAGCCTTGCTTGCTAAAAGTGAAGAGGCCTTGAGATACTTATTCCAGAAGATCAAGGAATGCAGGCTTCGAATAACATCTCAATGTCAAGAAAACAAAAATGCTTATCTCTTGACTGATAGGCAACATCATGTGGATGGAGAAGAGAGTGAAACTGTCAACAAATTCATCTTACTTGGATCTACAATTAACACCGTTGGTACCAACAGTCAGAAAATCAGGAGACATTTTGCATTGGAAACTTCTGCAGTTAGGGACATCTCCAAATTATTGAGGAGAAATGATGCCAATTTGAAGACTAAGGTGCTTCTGATCCAGGCCATATTTTTTTCTGATCACTTGTTATACATATGAGAGCTGGACCATGAGTAGAGACGAGAGAAGAAGAATTGATGCCTTGAGGAGTGGTGTTGTTGAAGAGCATTGTACATCCCAGGGACGGACAAAGAACAAATAAATTAGTCGTGGAGAGGGTGCAGCTGGAGTGCTCTTTGGAGGCATGAAAGTGAGGCTTCACCTCGTGCATTTTGGACATGTTGTTAGGAGGGAATATTAATTTGAGAGAAACTTAATGTTTGGAAGGGTGGAAGGCCAGCAGATGAGAAGAAGACCCTCAACCAGGTGGACTGACAAAGTGACTGCCACAATGGGTTCTAGTGTGTCAGGAAGTGTGAAGATGGCACAAGATAGGACAGGGTTCAAATCTGCTCTCCATATTGCTGCTATGAGTTGTACTCGACACAATGCACCGTATGACAATAACAAAAATGTTTTGATTCAAACTTATGGTAACCCTTTATATTTTGGAGTAGAACTAACTATCCTTAAGGTTTTTGATGGCTTGTTTTTCAGAATCCGAATGCCAGGCCTTTCATCTTAGATGTCTCATACTCCATCCTCAACTTTCCATTTACAAATATGTAGGTTAACCATTTATACCAAACAGCGACTCGGCATAGGAAGTATAAGGAAAATTAGGAAAACTAGGTGAGACTTCAAAGATTCCATTATTTCCTTTAAATTCATGTACCTATCTCGATCAATGCATGCATTATTTAACAAATATAAAAATGCATAGCCATCAAGTCAGAAACAACTCATAGTTGGCTTTCAGAACTGTGAATCACAAGGAAGGAAATTGCCCATTTTTCTTCCAAGGAGTTGTTGGTGAGTTCAAATCGCTATAGAGGTGCCACCTGTGGTTTGCAACACGACTCCCTGAAGATGAGGCCATCAGAACTCCCCTAAACAGAAAGGGTGGTGGTGGTGGAGTTAGGTGCCATAGAGTTGAGTACAACCCATAATGACCCTATGAATAAAAGACCTGAATCCTGTGCCATCCTCAACATCTCTGAGACATTTGAGCCCACGGTTGCAGTCATAGTGTCAATACAACCTGTTGGAGTCTTTCTCTCTTTTGTTGACCTTTCCAAGCGTGGTGTTCCTTTCCAAGGAATAACTTGTCCAAGAAACATGTACAAATTATACGAGATGAAGAGTCACCATCCTTGCCTCCAAGGAGCACTCTATAGGAAGGTTGTTGTTTTTAGGTGCATTGAGTCGAGTATCATTCATAGCAACCCTAAGAACAAAAGATCTGAACCCCGTGGTATTCTGCACCTTTCTCACAATTTCTGACACACTAGAGCAATGACAGTGTGTAGAATGTCTTTAAGTTCATGTGAATTTAAGGTGTTTTTATTTCAAAATTGAAAAAAATGATTGAATAAATTTTCAGATACAGCCATGTAGCCATCATTGCCTTATCTGTAAATCACACTACGGAATGGCTTGAAATTTACTTTTAGGACAAGATATATTTTTATTTACAAAGTTTAAATAAATAATAATGCCAATATATGAGCTTCAAGTTAAAAATTTTATTATATCAAAGTGTTATGTGAGATAGGTCACAAACTAAACATATTTGTTATAGCATTTATTCCTATGAACACTTGTGTGTACAAAATATAAGCATGTTTTGAAACTTTATTTTTCTCCCTTATACTTTGTCTCGAATGAAAAATATGGAAAACTTTAAAAACAAAACACTTTCAGTGCTTCAGCTTCTACTAAATTTACAATCAGTATTCAATTGACTCAGAACAACAAATCCAATGAGAACAGTAAGAAGAGCTAGATTACATACATTTCACACACAAAAATAGTGGGTTTTTGTTTGTTTTGTTTTGTTTTAAATCTGAGTATGCACATCCACTCTACACATATATCCTGAAATACCCTGGTCTCTCATCTAGATCCAGAAGAAGAAGACGACTTCTCTAATATATATGTCCAATATTTTGAGAATCCTTTTTCAACTGTATGCATTAACCATCATTTCAGGCATTGCTGAGAGATTTAGCAGTGCTTTCGAGGCTATCTGAGGTTCAGAATACAAGGTATCCCCAAGTCTGAGCTAAAATAAGGGCTTAAAATTGGTTGATACAATTTTCTGACACCCCATTGAGTATTAGCATTTTTACCCCAAAAATACTGAATCTAAAACTATTTTAATTGTTCCTCATGTGATTATTAAACAGTTTCAGACCTTGTTAAAATATAGATTCTAAGCTGGGGTAGAAACGCAAATTATGAGCCAGTACAAAATCCAATAAAGACTTGAGTTCAATGTCGAATTACCTTAGTGGTAAAGAAAACTCTTTCAAATTCCTTTTCTAGGCACTGACAACGTTGAATGGAATAGTAAACTAATAAGATAGTATAATACAACTAGGAAAAATGAAACATCGTAGATCTCAATATAGCTAAAATAGACTGTAAACTAAACATAAAAATAATTATACATGCCAAAAAATTAAAAGAGAAAAGAAACAATATCTACTAGAAGCAGCAACTAAACAGATATATAGTAACTGCAGGTATTATAGTTGTAAGCCACAAACTAAAACCTCTACTTGTAATATTTTTAAATATCTAATGGTCTATAATCTCCCCTGATCTGCCCCGGGCGGATCCCTCTGTCTCCTCTGCGCAGCCCAGGAAAGATCTTGGTGCAGCCTCCAGTCTCATGTACCTGTGGGCGTGGTAAGTCATTTCCACGAGTCACTTCTCTATTGGCTGGCCCCCAGTTCTGACCAAGCGGATCCCTCTATCTCGGCTCTGCGAGCCCAGAACGATCTTGGCCTATCTTAGCGAAGAGATGGTGCCTTGGATGTGCTCACCAAGTTGTGCCAAGAAATCTGGAGAACAACCACTTGGTCAACTCACTGGAAGAGATTTATATTTTGTTCCCTTTCCAAAGAAGGGTGACCCACAGAGTGTGGGAACTATAGAACAATATCACTGATTTCACATCCAAGCAAGATTCTACCGAAGATTATCCAAAACCGACTGGAATATCACATCAGCAGAGAACTGCCAGAAATCCAGGCTGGGTTTAGAGGGGGTGGTGGTACGAGAGATATTGTAGCTAAAGTTATATGGATCTTAACTGAAAGCAGGGAATACCAGAAGAATGTCTATCTGTGTTTCACTGATTATGCAAAGGCGTTTGACT
>NW_006399990.1:4326143-4334342 GCF_000299155.1 Elephantulus edwardii | reverse complement strand
AGGGCCCTCTATGAGGTGGATTGATTCAGTGACTGGGATAATTGGGATGGGAGTGTCAGAGACAGTGCGATTGGCACAGGACAGAGCAGAGTTTAGGGCTATTGTACATAGGGTCGCTATGAGTTGCAGGTGACTCGACGGCACATAACAACAAGAAGATTTTATTTACTAAATTATTATAACATTGGTAATACTTTGATATGCGTCAAATGTGATAATGGTTACACATGGTGTACAGTGTTTGGCATAGCTCCCAATTTAAACAAGCTTGTAAACAAGAGGAGTATCATCTTCCAAAATAGCTTGCCTCTGGGAACCCTATGAACTTGGAGAAACAATGAAATTTATACAAGTATTCAGGCCTTTTGTTCATAAGATCTCTGTAAATCGTCTATGACTTAATGACTCTTAACAACAACAAAAATGAGAGAGCTCTGTTGACCTAGTGGATAGAAAGTTATGCTATCAGCAATATTATTCAAAATGGGTGACCCTGAAGGACATTATGCTGAGTGAAATATCTCATTCATGAAGGGACAAATACTGCATAGTGCCACTGTTGTAGTAAGGGACTGACATCAGGATTGGGGTGAGATTAAGAAAAATTGGATAAATTATGTATTCTGCATTCATTGAAAGAGATGAGGAAGATAACAGTTTAAAAGCACTATATGATTGGGTATTATGCTTATGATAAGAGTCCAGAATGAAGGTTGCATAGTGGAGTGTACTCAGGGCGGAGGGATTGTATACCAATGAAGGAACTTTTCTTTTACTTTTCAAAGAGAAGAGCAAACTTGGGTGTGGGGGAGAGACAGGAAGAAAAATGCAAGAATGAATGACTGGAAATCCAAAATCTCTGTAAGTGTTCATTAAAATTAATAGAAAAAATAAAATTAAAAGTTATGCTACTAAGCCAAAGATTGGTGATTTTAATCTGTGGCCCTGTGAGGCCTGGCTTTAATTATCTTGGTCAAACATTTTTCTAAGTGTCAAAGCACTGGTTTGTCCATTTGCTGTAGAGAGGTAACTCATGGTTGCTGTGATGCTAAACACTGTGACACTGATGTGTTAAATAAATGTGATAGTGGTTACTCATGGTGGACAGTGTTTGGTGGAGCTTCCCGATTAAAACAAGCTTGGAAGCAGGAGTGGCATCCACTTCTGAAACAGCTAGCCTCCAGAATCTCTATGATTTTGGAGAAACAATGAAAGTTATAGAAGTATTCAGGTCTTTTGTTCTTAAGGACCCTGTGAGTCGTGTACAACTTGACGGCACTTAAGAAGAACTACAACATACTAATTTAAACTCTGATTCTTTAATATTGGAAGGAGAGACAAGAAGTTTTTTAATTTCTTAACATAATCTAAGTATTTCAGGAAATTGTGAAAGAGTAAAATTGAAAGATAAATGAAAATTTAGCATACTATTTATATTGTGTTTCTGAAAAGAATATTTAATAAGTAAATTCAGAGGACTTTAATGTACAGTAAGTCCTGCTGATAGGGTCTGTAGAGAGTTGTGCTCCCAACATAAAGATAGTGCCTCTGTAGGTTTGGATCCACAAGCATTTGCAAGGGAGAAAACCAGACAATTTTACTTTCACGTGAATTATACTACCAAAAACCTGCTGGAGGGTCAGCTATGAGTCAGATCTGACTTAACAGCAACAGTGAGTGAGTGTAAAAAGAGCAAAGGCCATGTAAGGAAAGCCATATCTGATGTTTGCCAAATGCACGAAGAGGAATTGTCCATCCAAGTATCAATATCACAAAACCAATTACAGTAAGGTCAGACCTGTCCCCCATGATCCCAGGCCTCTTTGTACTCAACATCAATCTTACTGCTTTACTCGGTCCATAACCTGATACGATAGCTCACAGATTTAAAAACAAACAAACAAACAAAAAACCTCAAAAAATAAAAAAACGTATTGGAGAAGTCAAAAGTTTGTAATCCAGAATAATAAAAGAATTCAACCAAGATAGCTCCTAAAAAATATGCACACAGACACATCTCTGCCGCAAGTCTCATGGTTCTAAGTGTTGTCAGTATTGGCTTCTCACACACAATTTTCCAACAAACTTCTCAATACTGCCAATATCTGCTGTCCCCCAACCCCAAGGCCTCATCTCATTTCACATCCAGTCTCCAGTTCAACCATTGTCTACCAGCATGCCCTACTTTTTCCTGCTTCTTTTTTCACTGAGTCGAGGGAGGTCTTTTTCTTCTTTCGGTAAGGAAAAATCCATATCTGCAGCCAGATTGTTCCATTTATTGGCAAAACTAGACAATTCTCTTGCAAGTTGTTAAAACTGTCGAATCCCCTTTTAGAATAGTAGGTAGTCAATCCCCTTGTTGGTAGGCTAACACCCCTGATTTACATAATCCTGCTCATCCACATGGATCAAACATCTGCATTCAAATAATGCTAGAAAAGCCATATTGAAAGACAAACGCCATAGTAAATGAAGCACTTGACAATACAGAGGGTCAAGAAAAGAGGAAAACCCTAAAAAAGATAGGTGATGTAGTGGTTAAAATAATAAACTCAAACACAGTAACAATTGCAAGTAATACTTAAACCAAGAAGTGATTCACTTTGTTCATAGCTAGTGTTGCTATGAGTTGGAACCAATATAATGACATCTATCAACAATAATAACAAGCACTAAAAGTAGTTTGATCATTATCATGGATAACAACAATTACAGTGTATTCGACAAAAGTTATGACAGATATATTAAGAAGGAATAACTGGGGTGTGAAAGGAACAAATGGGATATGCGGATGGCAGTGTTCAAATCTAATTTCTGTCTACTTCATAAAGGAGAGCTGTCCCCATCAAGTCTCACTCAATTCTTGTTGTCTAGTATAAGAATCTCTCTTTCTCCCTTAGCCTATTCTTAGTAACAGGTATTGATGATTTAAAGACCATGTGTCTACAGTTAGGGTAGCTGGAGACCAAAGGGGGGCAACATAATGGCTAGAAAGACCAACTTATAAGTTAGCACCACATGGAGTAAGCATAGGCTATAGGAGATAAGAGCCTATAGATGGATTTTTATATCACACTCTGCATATTTTGGTGTTATAAGTGATTATATATTTCACAAATTTTTATTAGATGTCTCTAGGTAAAATCCAATTAAATAGCCACAGAACCAAATCCTGAATATTTCAGTGGCATCTTGATAATCTCTGCTTTTCTGATACCCATCAGAGCTGGCATTGTGTTGATTGCTCTTTTCAAGGATCTTTTTTTTCTTCTCTTTAATTGGACCTCCACTTTTGTAAGCATGATGTCTTACTTCAAGGACATATTTTATGTAATTTGTGTCTAATTACTCATTCCATTGCTCTGAGAAAACACAAAACACCAAAAACACGTATTATCTCAAATTGGATTCTTTATCATTAATTGGAAGTTTATGAACTTAGAAAGTTCAGAAATGGCTATAACATATTTCCAGTAATATATGAGTTCTGATGGTGTAGATGTAAGAAGTTGTACTGCCAACTCAAAGGCAAACAGTACAAATTTACCAACAATCTGGGAGACATATGGTCAATCTCCCCACCTACATCCTCTTCAAACTACAGTCTCTGAAATCCTGGTGGAGGGAAAGCTATGAGTCCGCTCCAATGCAACAACACATAACAATAATGGTACAGAGAGGAGTCAGTTCTGAAGAACTTTTAGAACTGACCTCCATTATTTAAAAAATCCCCCACAAAAATAACTTCCAATACTCAAAAACTAGGAGAAACAGCTTCAAACATCTGTTAGTAATCAAACATAGAGTGCATAAGGTACGAATCTAGGAAAATGAAATTAAATGGATAAAGAGTGACATTTTGGGCATTACTGAATTGAGATCGACAGGTATTGGTCACTTTGAATCAGAACATCATAAGAGTTACTGTAAAGTTATTGAATTCAGAATTCATAAATATTACTTTTCCAAGCTGGATAAGAGAAAAGAAAAACAAAGACATATGCAGTCATTCTGATGTGTTTTCACAATACTCGTTATCTTTTGTCCACACATTTTCAGTTCTGTCCATGCGCTCGAGAATGAGAAATACTTTTGTATTAGTCATGACCTTGTAGAGACCGGCCATCTGGTGATGATTTTAAAGAAACACTGAGTATTTTCTTAAGCAGCACTGTGTCTTAACACTCTAATAATTTTATTTGTTTCATGGCATTTGGCTTTACTGTTCACACTGATAGCTTTGCTGCTGACCCTAAAAAGTGCTAAATCAGAGATTCCAATTTATGTGTCTCTGACCCTTTATTCTAATGTGATCTGGGTCTAATTATTATAAACATGATTTAACAAACCATATGCTCACTCATCTGTTCTTATTGTATTATTGTGTCCCCTAAAGGACTTTGAAATTAATGTATAGCAGATATGTGTATCTGAATAACCAGGAGCTAACACATGTACTTATACTTGTTATATAAACAAAAGAGATGCGCTAAATACTAATGAACAACATAGTATATAAATAATAATAATGCCATAAAATATCATTTACTGCAAAAAACCTTAACATATTGAGTAGTCTTTTAATTGGTATATTTAGAAATTTAAATGCAGAAATTATATACATAACTTTTGTTTTTAATGGTGAAAATATTTGAAGACAGAAACATTCACCACACTTTCTTCAAAGCCAGTGTATGGAAATCTCTACACTCTTTATATATATATGTATGTGTGTGTGTGTGTGTGTGTATATATATGTATGTATATATGTATATATGTATATATATATGTGTATATATATATATTCTTTAATAAGCTTTTAATTTATTAAATGGTACAATACAAAAGCAAAGGCTTTGACTTTATTCTCTCCAAAGTGAACTTCAAGTTAGAATTAACATTTAGTTGTGTGCAAAACTACTATATACGGCTCTGGAGAGTATTTGGCTCTTTATACCCTCATGTTCAGCGTTCTGGTTGTGTAATCTACAGGGGCTGTGCAACTAACGTAAAACTTCTGTGGCAGTTTGAATTCACCAGTGATTATATGGAGGAAAAATGGACATTATCCTACAAGGTAATTTATAGTCTCAAAAACCCAATGCTGGGTCAGTTACAAGTCTGTCATATTAACAGGTGGTCTGCATGTATTCCCTATTTAATTTCCATCTATTCTCTTATTTATCCTTTTTGCAGTCTTGTCATTGTTCTTTCTATTATAACTACTAGTCATTTATTTCTATAATACATTCCTAAACGGAAAGCTTTGTTTCTTAAATACTATTTGAGGTACATGTGAAAATTAGACAATAGAATCCATTAGTATCTAACAGTAAAAACAAAGTAGAACACCACTTGACTATCTGAACTTTCCCTTATCCAATAACAGCTTTAGACATTGATTAAAAGCCCTAAATGAACTGAAACGTTTTTCTTTAATGGGGGATTTTACTCAGAGGTAAAGCAAATTTAACATTTTTGAAACAGTTTTAATTTGCAAATCCTTTCATTCTTCAGTTTCAGGTTATTAACCATAACATGTTAGCAGGTGGCCAACATAAGAGAATGAACAGATTCTTCATTTTCCAACACTCTAACATACTGCCTGCTCCAATGTATTACATTACCTGTGATGTACTTTATCATCTTATGGCTTGTGATAACTTAATGATATGAAACAGACAAGGGCAAAAAAATGAAGCTTTATGTGCTTAACCTATGCCTGAACATTTTTGTTTGTTTTCCAAAACAGTTGAATGAAGTATTATAAGTAGTCCCATTAAGGTAGGCAATTAATTTGATTTCACTCAGAAATTCATTTTATTATACCATCCTTTTGTAAGGTATGCATATTTCTATAACAGAGCATGCTTATAAAGAATATTTTCAAGCTATTTAAAGTGAACACACCAGAAAGCAGACATGTAACTGTAGCCAACTTCAGGTTAATCAACATGCAATTTATATAACGAAACATAACAACAAACAGCAATTTTATAGAAAGAAATCAAGCACAAAAGTGTCAGCAGTTTCAAAGGGAGGGATGAATGCAGCTATAAAAGTATGTTGTCGTTGTTGTTAGATGTTGTCAAGTCATAGACAACTCATAGCAACCCTATGAATGAAAGACCTGTTCACAGAGTTTCTGGAGGAAAACTATTTCTAAAGTGGATGCCACTCCTGCTTCCAAGCTTGTTTTAATCGGGAAGCTCCACCAAACACTGTCCACCATGGGTAACCATTATCACATTTGGCACATCAGTGTCACACTGTTTAGCACCACAGCAACCATGAGTTATCTCTGTACAGCAAATGGACAGTCCAGTGCTATACCACTTAGAAGAATGTTTGACAAAAAACAATTTAAACCAGGCCCAAGGGCAGCAGATGTTATTTTTTTTTTCATTTTGTATCAAAATTTGTCACCGAGTCCATGTTTTCTAACTGCTGAATCTTCTTCTCTGTTCCCAACTTTAGCATTCCAGTTACCCATTATTATCAATGCATCTTGATTTGATGTTCGATCGATTTCCGATTGTAAAAGCTGGTAAACATCTTCTATATCCTCTTCCTTGGCTCTGGTTGTTGGTGCGTATATTTGAATGATAGTGATATTCACTGGACTTCCTTGTATGCGTATGGATATTATCCTGTCACTGACAATATTGTACTTCAGGATGGATCTAGCAATGACTTTTTTAAGTATGAAAGCAACTCCATTTTTCCTCACCTTTTCATCTCCAGTATATCATATGATCATCTGACTCAAAATGCCCCATGCCAGTCCATCTCATCTCACCAATGCCTCGTATGTCAATATTTGTGCATTTCCATTTTTCCTTAACAATATCTAATTTTCTTACATTCATGGTTCTCACATTCCATGTCCCAATCACTAGTGTCGGCTGACAACTGTTCTTCTTCCTTTGTATTTCCGTTTGTGTTCTGTTGTACATAGGGTTTTCAGAGGCCTGCTATTTCAGTAGTGGATGGCCAATCCTTCTTCCTAGTCTCTCTTAATGTGAATGTTCAGATTTAGAGAAGTATCAGACAGACCAGCAAGTTAAAGATATATCCTGTATTGTGGAGTTAACCATTAGTGTCAGTGTTGTCCCTGCCTTTGGCATACGTGTCTTTACCCACATATTTCCCTGCTCCACCATCCACCAGGATACCCTTCCACTTCTACCCACTCCTTCACACCTATCTCCCATTGACAAGCCCTTGATCTAATAGCTTATATATGCAGCTTCTTGGCTTCTGTGTTTCCAAACACATTAGCTGCCCATAGTTCCTTATGTTGGGACCAATGTCTCTGAAGTTTAGTAGCAATGTTTCCTGAGCAAAGGTGATGCATCCTGTAGAATTGGTTTATAGTAGGTAATGGGTGACTGGAATGCAAAAGTTGGGAACAGAGAAGAAGATTCAGTAGTTGGAAAACATGGATTCGGTGACAGAAATGGAGCTGGAGAGAGAATGATCAAATTATACACAATGACTTATTAACAGCAAATACATTTTTTAAGAGACATAAACACAGATTATATACTTGGATTTCACCTGATGGTATGCATAGGCATCATATCGATTACATCTGTGGAAAGAACCACTGGAGAAGCTCAATATCATTTGTGAAAACTAGGCCGGGATCTGACTGTGGAACAGACCACCAACTACTCATATGTAAGTTCAAGCAGAAGTTGAGAAGAATTAAACCAAATCCAAGGCAACCAAAATATGACTTAGAGTCTATCCCACCTCAATTTCACAACCATCTCAGGAACAGGTTTGAGGCCTTGAACATTAAGGAGCAAAGACCAGAAGAGTTGTGGGAGGATATCAAAGGTATCATCCAGGAAGAGTGCAAACAGTCATTGAAAAGACAGAAGAGGAAGAGAAGACCAAAATGGATGTCAGAAGAGACTCTGAAAATTGCACTGAAGAGCAGAGAAGCCAAAGCACAAGGAAGATTTCAAGATACTAAAGAGTTGAATAGAAGATTTCAAAAGGCAGCATGGGATGACAAAGCAAAATATTACAATGAAATGTGCAAGGAGTTGGAGTCATAAAATCAAAAGGGCTGAACTCACTCAGCATTTTGTAAGTTCAAGGAACTGAAGAACAAATTCAAACCTCGAGTTGCTATAATCAAGGATGCTTTTGGCAGAATGTTAAATGATCCAGTAAGTATTAAAAGAA
>NW_006399990.1:4307621-4326043 GCF_000299155.1 Elephantulus edwardii | reverse complement strand
AGAGGCTGGGCTCTATGAGGAGAAGTGTTGTGTCAGGATTGGTGGAAGATCTATTAGCAATCTGCGATATGCAGATGACACAACCCTGCTTGCTGAAACTGAGGAGGACGTCATGCACTTGCTGAAGAGGATCAAGGACTGCAGTCTTCAGTATGGATTGAGGCTCAATGTCAAGAAGACAAAGATTCTCACCCCTGGATCAATTAGCAGAATCAGGATGGATGGTGAAGAGATTGAGATTGTTAACAACTTTAGTTTGCTTGGCTCCACAGTCAACAGTCTTGGCACCAGTAGCCAGGAAATAAAAAAATGTATTGCAATGGGAAAGTCTGCTGTTAGGGACCTCTCCAGGGTACTGAAGAGCAATGGTTCACTCTGGAGACTAAGGTGTGTCTGATGCAGGCTATGGTCTTTGCCATCACTTGTTATGCATCAGAGAGTTGGACAATGACTAGGGAGGATAGAAGGAGAATTGATGCCTTTGAGTTGTGGTGCTGGAGAAGAGCACTGAATGTACCATGGACTGCCAAGAAAACAAACAGATTCATACTAGAGAGTGTTAAACCAGGCTACTCCTTGGAGGCAAGGATTCTGGAACTTTATCTGACATACTCTGTACATGTTGTAAGGAGGGACCGGTGCTTGGAGAGGGACATCATGCTTTGGATGGTGGAGGGATGGTGCAAGAGGGGAAGACCCTCTATGAGGTGGATTGATTCAGTGACTGGGGTAATTGGGTTGGGTGTGTCGGAGACAGTCAGATTGGCACAGGAGAGAGCAGGTTTTAAGGCTGTTGTACATAGGGTCGCTATGAATCGCAAGCAACTTGATGGCATAACCAAACTAAAATTTAATAGATGGCATTATAATCAGAATGAGAACAGCTCAAGGAAAATTTAGAGAATTGAAAGGAAAAAAAAAACATGTAAAAATGCACAAGAAATGAAGAATGTAGTAAAAGATAGAAAATAAAGAATACAAAGCAAGAATCTAGAGGACAAAATGTTGTTTGGTGTCATTGGGTCAGCTCCAACTCATCATGGTCTGATGTACAACAGGAGGAAGCACTGCAGAAACGAAGAAAAACAAGCTCACTTCCCCACCCACTTCCCTCCAGCCCCATTCCCCAGCCCCACACCCTGCCCCACAAGCTAGTTCCTGAGGTTGTAATCTATCTTTAATCGAGGAAGCTGACCATCTTTCTTTCCAAGGAGTCACAGGTGAATTTGAACTGCCACAGACTGAGATCTTTGAGTAGCAACACAACTATCTTCGGACTATACTGCGAGTACTCCATGGGATACTCAGTGAAGTTTATCTGGTTTAAAACTAGATTCTTTTGTCAGAAAGTGAAAGAAAATGAGATAGAAACAGTATCTGAAAAGATACTGCCAAATCATTTCCTAGGCTCATTAAATGTATAAAGTCTCATTTTAAGGAAACCTGATTAAAAAAAAATAAACAAACACAATTTCACACCTAAGAGACTAATAATAAAATAATAGTAGATGGGAGCAGAAAAGAAAATATTAAAAAAGATAAGAAAGGCAAAAAAATATTATAAATTGCATTCAGGAAAGTCTGCTGTCAGCGACATCTCCAGAGTACTGAAAAGCAATGATTTGTGTCTAGAGATTAAGGTGCGCCTGATACAGGCCGTGGTCTTTGCAATTATGTTCTATGCATCAGAAAGCTGGACAACGACTAGGGATGGTAGAAGGATTGATTTCTTTGAGCTGTAGTGTTGAAGATGAGTATTAAATATATCATGGACTGCGAAGAGAACAAACAGGTTGGTAATGGAGAGGATGAAACCAGGCTGTTCCTTGGAGGCAATGATTCTGAAGTACTTTGGGTATATTGAAAGGTGAGACCAGTCATTGGACAGGGACTTTATGCTTGGGAAGGTGGAGTGATAGTGAGAGGGGAAGACACTTGATAAGATGGATTGATTCAGTGATTGGGGTAATATGCATAGATGAATCAGAGACAATAAAGTTGGCTCAGAATAGAGAGGGTTCAGAGCTGTTGTACATAGGGCTGCTCTAAGTCACAGGTGACTTGATGGCACATAACAACAACAATATTATATTCAAAGCAATAACAGAAAAATGAAAAAAAAGCAAGCATGGATTTTATCTCTTATACACTGAAAGAAAATAAACCCCAAAGTAGAAATGTATATTCAGAGAAAAATGCTTCAATTACATAGTGAAAAATGGATCCAATGGCATCTAACAACTACAGCATTTATGCTTACTCCCTAGATTATCACATCTGGTTTTAGGAATTTAGATCTAATTTAGATACAGTAACTTCAAATTGTAACTCTTATTGTCTGGATACTTCCCAAACTTCACACTCTTTATTAAATCACCTATATCACATCGACACCAATAAGACTGTACATCATGAATTTGCATCATGAATGTACATCATGAATGTACATCATGAATTCGTTACTGTCTTTGGCCATAGAGTCAACCATGACCCATAATGACCCTATGTAAGTGGATCTGTACCTTGCTTTGTCCTGTTCTACCCTCATCATCTCAGATACACTTGGGCTCATTGTCACAGTCACGGCGTCAATCCATCTTGTTGAGGGTCTTCTCTTTTAATGATCCTCCCCCTTCTCAATTTGTGCTTCTGTCAATAGTAACGCCTTTCTGTATTCATGTTATACATGCAATCTATCATCTCATCATTTTACTGATGCCTTTACACCAAAGTCCCATGAAGTCTCTAATCCCAATTATTACTTTAGCTTCCTAATTAGTCTCTCTAGAAAAATCAAGCTGGTTTATAAAACATCAGTTAGATTATGTTTGTTGTTGTTAGATTCCAATTCACAGAGACCTGTTTTATGTTGTTATATAACTTTAAGGCAGAATCCATAGCTGACTCTCCAGCAGGTTCTCAGAGGCAGTAAATCATACTTGAGGAGATTGCCCATTCTTCTTCTGCAGAGCACCTGGTGGATTTAAACCCTATGCCTTTGGGATTGCAGTGCATCTCTTAATAATAGGCCACCAGGGCTCCCTTACTGAGATCCTTGTTATGATGTGCCTTTGAATCAACTATGACTCAAAGCTATCCTATGAACAATAACTCCCAAACTTCCCCTATCTTGAACCAATTTTACTGTTTCTGTGCCTGCATTGCCACAGTCATTGTAGCAATCCACCTTATCCAGGGTGTCCTTCTCTTGCACTGACTCTGAATCATTCTAAGCACAATATCTTTCTCCAAGATCTGGTCCCTCCTGACAACATGACCAAAGTATGTGAGACAAGGCTTCACGACCTGCCTCCAATGAGCAAAATGGTTTCTCCCTTTCTAGGAAAGACATGGCAAATGTTCAATATTCATTGTCCAGATCTCTGATACATAGTAAGCAATTGAGAAGACCATGTCTTGAATAAGGTGCACTTCCATCTCTAGACTAACATTGATTCTTCTGAGCACTCTGGAGAGATCCTTAACATCAGATTTCCCCCAAGAACATGTATTTTGATTTTGTGACTGTTGGTGCCAAGAGTGATGATTGTAAAACTATTAACAACCTCTATCTATTTTTCATCAATCACGATGCTGTCAATTGGCGTTGGTGGTGAGAATATTTGTTTTCTTGATATTGAGATTCAATCCATATAAAAGGCTGCAGTCCTTGACCTTTTGCAGTAAGTGCTTCAGGTCCTCCTCAGTTTCAGCAAAGTTATTTCATCTGCATAATGCAGGATGTTGATTAGTTTTTCTTCAATACTGATTACACATTCTTCCTAGATTCCAGATCCTCAAATGATCTGTTCTACACAGAGAGCCTAGAAATAACAAATTAGCGCTTTATCTTGCCTCCTTTTCACTATTTCTGTTCTGCCATGTCAAGCACATTGTTTCAGTCCTGGGTTAATTCATCTCACTGAAGACCGTTCTTTCAACCGTTCCCAGTATATCTCTTTTCAAGGTTTGTTTGTTTGTTTCTTAGGCATTCTTAACATTAACCTTGAATCCTCCAGTTACTTCCTAACTAATTTCAAGTTAGATTGCGATGCTAACTTCAAGTCACTTTCTTCATCTCTTCTAAGATTTGTTGTCCCACATTTCCCCCTGGTTCATTCTGATCAATGGCAGTAGCCTTCATGCTTTGGTTTGACATTGCTCCTCAATCAAGGTCTCTGTACTTGCTGTTCCTTCTGGCTTGCAATACTTTATCTACTGCCATTCTCTTGTCTAGTTTATTTGTTTCCTTTATATCATTAGTCCAAAATCATAATCTAAGTGTCTATTTTGTCTGTTCTCCTTAGCCCTTCACATTGACCCAGATACTACATATTACATCACTGGTCTCTTTTACATTTTTCTCTTAGCATTTATTTCTGCCTCACACAAATAATATTTTATTTATCTTTTCATTGTCCATCTCTTCCCAGAATGTGAGTTTTATGATGATAGAGAAGCTTGCCAGGTTTTGATCAGTGCAATATTTCTAATCCATAGTACATAATATGTGAACAATGAGTACCTGATGAATAAATTAAAAAAATAGAGTGGTAACTCAAGCCCAACTATAAGTAAAAGTGGTTTAAGTTGACATGTTTCATAAGTGTCTCTAATAATGTGGATTTGATAAAGTAACACAAAACAATCTAGATAAAAAGATTTTGAAACATATTTAACAGAATATTCCTTTAAGTTCTTTATTAGATCAGCTGTCTGGTAAAGATAGTTCAGGGAGATAGATTTATAAATACATTAAATTACAGTGTAACCGCCATATTGCATAAAAATACCTTAGCTGATTAGCTACTTCAATCAGTCAGTCATTTATGTGGAGTCACAGCCAGCTGTTAGCTGACCCTCCAGCAGGTTTTCAAGGGCTGTAAATTCCTCCAGAGGAGATTGATAAATTATGAAGAACTCCAGATTCTAATTTCAAAGTTATTTCTTGATCTGCCATTCATTTAATAATTTTTATTCAGGATCTAATAACTTTGTTTCCTATCTTCATATCACTGAAGAAGTAGACTGAAACTTAGGAAATTTTACTTTGTCTGAATTTACAGACTAGATGTTGTTTTAAAGAGATATTTCATTCTAGAAACTCAGAGCTAATTTGGTTTCATTTTTATTTTGCCTTGTAAACTGTATCATATATTAAAAATTTTCTCTAGTGGTTCAAATCCACCAGGTGCTCTGCTGAAGAAAGAGGGACAATCTCCTCCTCTACCAGTCAGGTCCAATTTGATGGTACACACCGACAAAATAACAAAAATAATGAAAAAAAAAAATCTAAAATATCAATAAAAGAAACTTTTAAAATATATCAATTGATCTTTTGTTTTCAAATCTAGAATTATTTCTTATTTATAAGTTGATGTAGACTTTGTAAGCTAAGCATAGTTGTCATTATTATTTTATTTTCAGATGATACAGTTTTATTCTCTCCCTTTATTACTACTTTCTACTGACAAGCTCCAGGATTGAATCCAGATGGCTATCTAAACAGATTTTAATAGTCAGATTTTAGAAAGAAATCAATGGACTGTTACATTTACACTGAATTCATTTCACTGCAATGAGTCAAAGCTAATATTTAAGCTTCCTGAAAACTTGCCTTCCTAAATAAACACTTATTGTTCAGTCCAGCTTTCAGATACTTAGGAAGTGAGTGAAAAGACCATGGCCTGAATTATGTGCACTTTGGTATTCAAATCAACATCATTATTCCTCTGTATTCTGGAGAAGTACCTGATTAAAGACTTTCTCACTGTAATATGTCTCCTCATCTCACTACTGATGTCAACGGTTTTGATTGTGGATGCAAGTCATATGAAATTGTTGATAATTTCAATATATTTTTTTTATTTCCATCTGTCATGATGTTGTTTCAATGTTCATTGGTGAAGAGTTTTGCCTTCTTGATGTGGAGATGTAATCCATATTGAAGTCTTTGTTCTTTTAAAGCAAGCACTTCAATAAGAATAAGAATGGATGGCTTTGATTTGTGGTGTTAGAGAAAAGTACTGAAAATCCTGTGTGCTACCGAAAAAATAAACAGATATATCTCAGAGAAAAGTGTAGCCAGAGTGCTCCTTAGAGGCAAGGACAGGAAAGCTTTGTCTCTTTGTGCATGTTGTCAGGAGAGTCTGCTTCTTGGTGAGAGACATCATGCTTGGAAATGCGGATGGTCAGTAAAAGGAAGACTCTCAATGAGATCGATTTGAGACAGGGACTGCAGCAATAGCCTCAAGTATTTTGACGACAATGAGAATAGCACAGGATAGGACAGGGTTAAGATCCATCTTTCATAGAATAGCTATGAATAATATTTGAGAATATCTAATAGCAATAACAACAAAATATATGCTAATAAAAATTAAACCTCCTAACTGACACAGTGAAACTCTGGTGACATAGTTCTTAAGAATCTGAAATAGTAACCCAAATTCAGTTCCTCTCTGGCGGTTCTATAACATCAGTGCCTCTGAAAAAGATGGGAATCTCCTCCCAAACAGTTTACAGCCTTCAAAAACCCACTGAAGGGTCAGCTATTAGTGGGTTCTGACTCTTTGGTAATAAATTGTTTAACTAAATTCACCTAGAAACTTCTGACATCTTTCTTATTTGTAATCTGTATATAATTATAATCCACTGCTTTTTTTAATTGACAGTACTGATAATAGTGGTATCAAAAGAAATCAAATGCTAGAAGGAAAATTATATACTGCAGCATCATTTATAAAACTGTTAATTCCATTTCCCATCCCATTGCTTGTTTCTACCTTTGTCTTTATCAGTGGAGTCCTTTGGCGATTTTACTTTGTTGGAAAATTGACCATTATTAAGTCACTTGTGACTCACAGTGCCCCTCTGTCATGTTTTCAAGACTGTGAGTCTTACAGAAGGAGACTACACATGTTTCTTCTATGGAACAGCTGATGAATTTGAATTGCCAACCTTTCACTATCAGCCCAATATGCTACACACTATGTCACAATCCATGAAAATGCAATTTTGTATCAAAATATCCATATGCTTTATCAATAAAGTAATTTAAAAATTGACATTCTCCTATCTAAATATTGCTTACCAGCCAAAAATATGAGTGTATCATGAGATATCATGAAATATTTTTTCAACCATAATGTTATCATAGGCTGTTAAGTTGACTATGGCTCATAGCAACCCTATTCACAATTGCTCTGAATCCTGTTCTATCCTGAGCCAGTTTCTCTGATACACTTACCATCATTTCCCCAGTTACTATGTCAAGCTATCTCATCCAGAGTCTTTCTCTCCGGTGCTGTCCCTCAACCCTTCCAAACATGATATCCTTCTCCAAAGACTGATCCCATTTGGTGACATGCCCAACGTATTTGAGACAAAGCCTCAAAACCGTTGCATTCAAGGAAAAGCTTGGTTTCATCTTTTCCAAGATATCCCTCTTATTTCTTTTGGAAGATCACGGTATATTCAATACTCTTCTCCAGCACCACAAAACAAAGGCATACATTCTTTTGTCATCCTTGGTCATTTTCCAGCTCTATGATGCATAGTAAGCAATTGTGAAGACAATGCCCTGGATCAGGCACACCTTTGCCTCTCAATTGATATCACTGCCCTTCATCACCCTGGGAAGGTACCTAACAGATTTTCCTAACACAATTTATTTTTTTAGTGTCTTGACTACTGGTACCAGGAGTGTTGATTGTGTAACCTAACAAGTTGAAATTGTTAACAATCTCAATCTATGCTCCATCTATCATTGTGCTACCAATTGGCCCATAGTGAGAATCTTCATTTTCTTGATGCTGAGCTTCAATTTATATTGAAGACTGCAGTCCTTGACCCTCTGTAGCAAATGCTTCAGGCCCTCCTTAGTTTCAGCAAGAAAGGTTGTGTCATCTGTGTAACACAGGTTGTTGATGACTCTTCCTTCAATGCTAATGCCCATTCCTCCTCATAAAGTCCAGCCTCTCAATGATCTGTTCTGCATACAGATTGAAAATGTATGGAGACAGGACATATCCCTAATTCATTTCTTTCCTGATTTTGAACCAAAATAAGCATTCTCAATTTCATGAGAAAAAAAAAGAGTTTAAATATTCACATAGAAACTCTAGCAGGTTAAACATCTCCACAGGGTTGAGTTTACTGATTGAAATGTCTGGCTACAATTGCCAGTCCCTCTGTTGTGCTTTCTCCAAATGACATAAGGAAACTTCTCATCCTGACAAGAGATGGAACATGTCTGCCAGCCGAGGTGACATTGTATTCACTCAATAATGATACAAGGCCCTGAGGTCCTTCAGCAAGAAAGATAACAAAGAAATCCTCATTAGCTGACTGAGGAAGAATGAAGGTCATCCCACAGAGAGAATGTCATGCTTACACGTCACCTAGAACATTTGTTCTTCATTAATTCTGTAAGCCCAAGCTGGGCTATCATCAAGTAGCATTTTAATACCCTGTTCTTTCTCAAAATTAACCGTTCAGTGTTTGTTTCCTCTGTTCTGTACTTAAGAGAACATTTTATGATCATTTGCCTTCACTTCCATGGATTTAGATAATGTTTTAGGACATAATATGATTAGATTTAATATTGGTAATAACAGTTTGGATTTCTCAGATAAAATAAATGAGAACTGTAGTCATCTATTCTAAAAAGCTCATTATACAGATACATAAAACTACTATCATTCTTAGTGACGATTTTATGCAACGTTCTAATTTAGTTACAGCCTTTTATTTTTAAAGTGTTTACTTATAGAAGAGAGTCTAAATTAAAAAAAATCTGTTAGAGTGAAATCCAATTAGTTCATGATTTATCTAGCAGACATATATTTTCTACTTATTATCATTTAAATTCCAAGTTTTCTAACTTAAAAAGAAAAGAGACAAAAAACCTAGACACTGTAAAGAGTGTTGCACAAAGAAAAAAAATCCTCGCCCTTTTAAAAAAAGATATATATTGTTTCTTTTGCCAGAGCTGTGTAGTTGTTTATCATAGGTATGTGTGGACAAATCATTTCTATAAACTGAAATGACACTGTCTTGAACAATCATAGAAAAGTTTGGCATTTTTAGTGAGATGGATAGGACTTTGTATGAATAAAAGAAAAAATTATTATTGAATGAATCTTTTTCTTCTCAGAAATATACCCGTTTAGCAGTATACAATAACTTAACTATTAGCCTGGACTTCTAGTAAAACAGATTCATCCTGGAAAGGGTCAAACTGGGCGGCTCATTGGAGGCAAGGATTCCAAGGCTCCATCTAACATACTTTGGACATGTTGTAAGGAGGGACTGGTCCTTGGAGAGGGACATCAAGCTTGGTAGGGTGGAAGGACAGTGCAGGAGGGGAAAGCCCTCTTTGAGGGGATTGATTCAGTGACTGGGGCAATTGGGATGGGTGTATTGGAGATGGTGCAGTTGGCACAGGACAGAGCAGAGTTTAGGGCTGTTGTACATAGGGTTGCGATGAGTCGCATGCAACTCGATGGCACATAACAACAACAACAACATTAGGTGTGCTGAATAATTCTAGAGTTTCAAGTTTCTTTGCAGCAATATCATCTTAAACATTGTATTACAAGAGTCACATTTTTAAAGGAAAGTAACCATGGGAATATCATGAACAATAGGAAACACACATGATTTTTCAGCTAATACGATTAAAAGTCATAGTCAATCTAATTTTACATTGAAGATTTAAGAGAGAAGACAATAAACAATTCTAATAAAATTTTATACCAAATCTAAATTTAATGTCAATATTTTATTATTATCTAGTGGAGACATTTAATTATTTGAGCTTTAATTTCTTTGCGGAACACAAAAGGGTCAACAAATAAATAAAAATATTACCTATAAGCTTGAGAGGTCAAGTTAGCTCCAGTATTGGAAAGAAAATGTTTCACTGCCCAATGTGTATTCCAAAATGTAGCTGTATATTATTTTAAATTGTATTTAATTAGAGTCATTTAATAACAGTTTTACATGAAACCCATCCTATGTGAAAAATCTGAAATAATAGATTATATGTCATGAATCATATTTCACATAGTGTCAAAGGAAACTGCTATTGTAAATAATAATAAACAGTAGGCCCTGGAAGAACACAGAAATAACTACAGTTAATTTTCAACATTCATCTTCTTTAGGCAAGATTCTAATTACAAATAAGTTTTCCAGGAACATATTCTTAAATACAGAGTTAATACCCATGATTGAATACTGGGTATAATACAATACTTACCTACATACAAGCAAGTTTTATAGAAAGTTAACTAAATGTTATTCTTTCACTTGAAATGGAGTTGACCCAGTTGAAATTGGTAGAAATCACTGAATTGATGAAATTGATATCCTCCCTCATCTTGTCTCCTTGTTTTCTAAACAATAATGTAAGTAAAATTCATAGTACTGTCTTTAAAACTTTGGTGTAACAACAAACTCCTGAACACCCTTTACTTGCTATTTCACCAACAGAAGACAAGATTGAACTCCAGGGCACAGACTTCTCTCTCATATATTAGGTGGCATGTCTAACTCAGGGAGAAACATCCATCTCTTGTTTTCCATTGAATTTCACTAGCCTAAGAAGTTATTTGTAAGTCACTAGTGAAGCTAACCTCAATTTCTTTTTCTATGTTGCATAAATTGGCTTGTAGATAAATAGAAACTAGGAAAGGAAGTTGCTTTGCATTTACACATTGTTACTGCTGCTTATGTTATTATTTTTGGCAATCATTTAACTAAAATATCAACCTCTTCAATTGACTGTGTAATATTTTAATCCTATGTTCACATGAAAAAAATATAACAAAAGAAAAATTCAAAATAAAACAGAAACTTTTTCCATTATTATTATCAAATAAAAAGCAAACCCAAAACAACTTCCTACAATAGAGTCAATATCAACGGAAAACTTTACAAGAGGAGACCACCTATTTTTTTCTCTTATGGAACTGCTGATAGTTTCATATCATAAAACTTTTGTTTAGTTATCTGATACATTATACTCTATGCCACTAGGACTTCTTTATTTCCTTGCAGATGGAAAAAAAAAGGAAACAAAACATTATGCTTTAAAAATGTGTTTTAGTGGAATTACATATTTGGATATCTACTATGATTCCTTTTATAATTACTGTCATTTAATTCAAAGCAATAGGATAAACTTCATAACAAATTTTACTTTATGAGTTAACTTTGATCTCTAATCTCAGAAGATCAAATATGTTAGCCTATAGTCTTTGTGGTATTAAGATATTAATATTCCTCAATTTTTCTTGTTTCTTCTCTCTCAAAGTTTAATTGGTATAGACTACACAGTGCTCAGAATAAAATTATAGTTTTTCTTATTCTTTCTATTTTGTGTATTTTCACTCTTAGTATTTATTTTTCTCACAACTTGAAGTTGTGATCCTAAAGAACCCTACTCTTGTCTTACTCTACCATCCAACCAACAACAAAAAAACCCAGAAAATTGCTCCCGCTTAAAAAAAACTCTATATTCATCTCCCCCCACCCCCCAGGTGCTTTAGACTTGTTGTCAAGTGAGACCAGCTATTGGAAAATGATGTCATGCTGGGAAAAGTGGAAGGTGAGAGAAAAAGAGGAAGACCCTTAGACACAGTAATGGCAACAGGGGATACCTGTGAGTTCAGGATGACTCAATGGTACCTAACAACAGTAACAAGAATCAACTCTCTGGATCTTTTTACCTTTACCTCCCTGTCACTGCTTCTCTCTTGCCCATGCATATATGCTCCTATGATCTTACTGTTGTTTGCCTTCTTTGTGGTTGCTATGTGCTGTCCAGTTGGAATTCACTCATAGATGACCCTCTAGAGAGTTTCCAGAGGCTGCAACCTATAGAAGGAGATTGTCTACCTTTGCACCATGGAGAAGTTGGTGGATTCCTTAAAACTGCACACCTTTGTGTTGGAAGTAATTTCTTTTCACTGAGACATCAGATTCTCACCACTGGGCTGACAGGCAGCATCTCACAGTAGACAGTGAAGATTCCACAATCAACACTCTTGGTACCAGCAACCAGGAAATGAAAAAAATGAATTGCATTGGCAAAGTCTGCTATTGGAGACTTCTCCAGAGCACTGAAGAGCAACAATGTCAGTCTGGAAGCTAAGGTGCACCGGATCCAGGCCATAGTCTTTGCAATTATTTGCTATGTGTCAGAAAGCAGGGCTATGACTAAGGATGATAGAAGGAGAATCAATGCCTTTGAGCTGTGTCCTGGAGAAAAGTAACATGGACTGCTAGGAAAACAAATAAGTTCTTCATAGAGAGGGTGATACAAGGTGCTCTTTGGAGGCAAGGATTCTGAAGCTTCATCTGACATACTTTGGTCATGGTGCTAGAAGGGACCAGTCCTTGGAGATGGATGTCATGCTTGGGAGGACTGAGGAAGAGTGCAAGAGAGGAAAACCCTCCATGACATGGATCGATTCAGTGACTGGGGTAACGGAGATAAGTATGTTAGAAACAATAAGATTGGCACAGGATAGAGCAGGATTCAGAGCTATTGTGCATCATGTTGCTATGAGTCACAAGCAACTCAAGGGCATATAACAATAGCAGGCCAGAAGAGTTCCTTTACCATCTTTAGTAATGTCAATTCCCTCATACTCAGATTAACAGAACAAGAAATCTTCACGTTTTCTTTCAGAGATTTCAAATAATATTGGAGAGATTATACCTCTTTTATTTCATAGAGTTATATAATATTTTAGTTTTATAAAAATGACAAATTCCAATTTAACCTCCTCCTTACTGTATTTCCAGAGGACCACACTTCCAGTTGCAATTGGTCTGTGTAAAAAAAGGGTGATAGCAATAACTTTAATTTAATTTAAAGTATGAAAAAATTCGGTTTTGTTTTAGTTTTCTAAAACAAAACTAATATGTTAGGTGGGGCATCGCTGAACTTATGTAATCACTATTCTTGAATTCATTATAGATATTACAGCTTTTTCCTCATTTGGAAAATTTAAAACATTTTAAAATGAAACAAATATTGGAGAGATTCAACTTTTGAGCATCAATATTTTTAATAGTGTGTTAAATATTAAATGCATATATAGTAATCATTTTTTTTCTGAAATTAGCAGTTCATTTTGGAAATAAGGAAAGCAGAAATGGTGTCCCTTTTTCTCACCCTCTCTTTTCATCTCTCTGAAGGGTTTTGGCTGAGTTAGCCACTTTAATACTTTATTTTTCCCTTGCCAGTCTCTTATTCCCTTGAATGTATCTCTCTTTGTCAACATCTAATAGCCAAACTAATTTTTCAGATTGAGAGACAATTTCCCCTGAGGCAGTAGCTGAAATATGCTTCATTCTAAAATTTGAAACTTTTCAGATTCTTGACATGCAAATTTACAAATGGTATAAACTTTTTGCATGAACTCATCTCCCAAAACTTTCATGATACAGGGAAAGCAATTTAAATTGGCAGAGCTATTCAAGTTTTCTCTTATTATGTGCTATCTTCCTACATAAATATCTAGTTATTTTTAGTTAATGAATTAATGAGCTGCTCCTTGAAATATGATAATTAACCACCCATTTGACTGATAGAAGGAACAACTTCTCTGAGGGGGAAATGAGAGGCTTTCAAGAATTTTAATCCCTTATGGAAAGCTTAGTTGAGGCAAATATTACTAGCCTGCATGTTCTCCCTTGTTAGAGTAAACTGTTTTCAGTTCCATCAATCTCAGTCTATTTATTTCGAAATTACTGAGTTATTAGAGATGCTGTCTGGTCCCTTGCGTTTAATTTTCACTCAGCATCACGTTCAGAAATCCTAGCTGCTGACGAAGTGCTGTGTGGTTCCATTTCTACATCTTCCAGTCCTATAAAATGAGTCTTGCTGTGAAAAATGAAGAATAATGGGCTTCATAATGACTCTTCCCTGTTAAAGCCAATCTGAATAAAGTGGATGTGTGCGTCATGTGTGCATGTGTTTGTGTGTGTGTGTGTGTTGAGGCATTGGTGTTTTAGAGAGAGTGTGATGAGGACAAGACCATATACAATAAAATTTGGATTGTTTTGGATAAAAAGAAGCTATGAGATTATCAATTCGTGGACCAAGAAACAATGTATTACAATTCTGATACTTTATATTTAAGAAATATGTTCCAAAAGTACTTTTTTCTTTTGTTTAAAATTTGACAATAATTTACCAAATATTTCTAATATAGGTTATGGTCACCAGAGGTTTAATTGACACTCTCCAGGACTCAGCATGCCCCTGAGACACTGCTTTTGGTGTTGTTAGGTGTCCTCAAGCTGACTAGGACTCATCATGACCCCACAAACAATAGATCTAAACTTGGCCTAGTCCTTTGCTGTTGTCAGTATCCCTGATATGCTTGAGCCCACTGCTACACTTACTGCATCAATGTATCTTATTGAAGAGTTTCCTCTCTTTCTCTTACTCTTTTTCTTTCCTAGTTACACTTCTGGATAGCCATATCACTTGCTGTTATTTCAAGGAGATTGTCTATGATTGTAGATTGTTTTTGTGTGCATGCTTCTGTTTCATTTGATCATCACATTAACTGCCCTAATAGCATGATTTTTCCCTTTAGTATCTTTTATTGCCTCTTACATAATAATTCTCAACTAAAACACATTGTTATTGTGTACTGTAGAGTCAGAACCAACCCATAGTTGACCCTTCAGGGAATTTTCAAAGGAGTTTAATTGAACAGGAGGAGATTGTCCATCATCCTTCCTTGGAGCAACTGGTAGCCTTGAACCACATTCTTAAACTAAAACATAGAAATTAATCATAAAAAGTCTTGTGATCATAGATGCTAAATCTGGCTTTCCTCTCAACTGAAGTTTTAAAATATTATTAGCATGAAACCTGCCTGACAACAGAAATTTCAACCAAGTACAATTTAACCTAAATTTTTTGGAAATATAGTTACTAATAAATTTGTTATTTTAATTTAGTTTTATGTCTATTAATAAACCTCCATTTTTACTAAATTATCATCAAATATGTTCTTTTATCATTTTTATAGATTAAGTGCTGAAAACTTGGTTATTAAATTAAATAGGCATAGAGAGAATGATTTGGAAGCAGGAGTGGCATTCACTTCCTAAACCACATGGCTCTGGAAACTCTATGAACTTTGAGAAATGACAATAGTTATAGAAAGGCTTCCGTTATTTTGTTCATAGGGTTGCTGTGAGTCATGCTTGACTAAACAGCAATCAACAACAATAACAATAGAAATAATAATATTATAAAATCGCCTTCAATTATCTTAGCTTCTGAGGTTTAGGTAAAAATTAATGTATTTCTAAAATAATTTTTAATCATCTACTAGCTAAATCTAGTTGAAAACAAAAAATATAGGAATTTTTTCACTCATAGTTATTTTCTTTGCTATAATTATATCTGTTAACTCTCAAACTGACATCCATATTTCAAGTTGCCTCAGTGTTTAGCACTAGAGTTTTATTCTCTGGTACACTCTGATATCTCTTATCTTCTTAAAGTGATAAAACAGTGAAGAAAGAGGAAGGCTAAGTAAGGAGTCTAGATTTGTATAGGAAAGATTATATACTATATTTAGGGCCTAGAAAATACAAGGCCAATGTGCTCATCATCTGTTGAAACTCTCTCCCCTAGAATGATGAGATAATATTGTTAATATATTAATTGAAATTTTTAGTTATGGAATGAAAAGTTCATTTATTTGTTCTCATTGTAAGAACATAATTTCTCCAGCAGTGTAGAAGACAACATAGGAGGTGGGAATGAGGTTAGTAGTAGAACACAATGAAAAGATTTTGAAATATGTAGGTGAGAAAAATAAGATGCATTTGAGTATTAACTCTTTTTCTTTCACAAAGGAAGTATTTTTTCCTATTGAAAAACTGGACGCAAACATATCTGTAATTCACAATTCGTGCAACATGGGTTTCACTAAACAACATAATGTTTACTACTTTGAAATATTGATGTATAGGAAAAAACTGCAGTTGAAAATTTGTACAACACAGGTTTTCCCATAATACATATTCTTTCTTTCATATAAATACTGCAACATAGGAGAAAGCTACAGTTAACACTTAAAAAAAATATTTTAAAAACAAGACTGAGCGATTTTAGAGACTGAAGAATGTGAGGGATAACTCCAACTAACTGTAAAGTCTCTAATCAGTTCATTTATTCCATAGCCAAGACCATTAAATGACATCAGGATGTTAGAGGGAGAGTATATTTAGGAAAATGAATTTTTATTAGAACACATTATAATTTAAGATTATGTGGGATGTTGAGCAAATAGACAATGAACATTAACAAGTAGAACTCTAGAATAAAAGATTTCAAAGATAGAACTTTTTTTTTTACTTTCACCATTATCAGTTTTATTGCTTAGGATAGGAGTTGTCCACTCTGCGGGCCTTCAGAATGACCAGGGGCTGAGCCCACACAGTTGTGGCAGTGGGTCTGTGTGTGGCATGCTGATGGGCAGTGACCACAGCACTCACACAGACCCCACCGTGTTGTCCACAGCAGTTTGGGCACAGGACATCCACGCTCTTGCAATGGTAGTGGTTCTCTTGGACCAGTCTGAGGCCATCGAGTCTGTAGTGTTGTGTGCTTGCTGGCAGGCTGACTACCCTTGGACATACGTGTGCAAGGAGAAACGGTGGACAGGGCATGTGGAGGCTGTTTGGAGCTACGCGGACACAGAGTTCTGATTCTCTTAATATTTTGTATACAGCCCATGCGAGAAGCGGTTTCTACCCGAAGCAGGTTAACTATTTCTACTTCTCCCGCGATATTACTGTTTGTACAATACTTGTCACCATAAAACGGTAACAAAAGATGGACAACACAGTTTACAAAATTCTTAAGAACACCCAGGCCTAGCTATAAAGTTCACATTCAGTTCTGAATATTACAAGTGCTGTGGAAAGGCGTGCCTGGGTAGGGGGTAAAGGGCAGGCTGTGCACACATCACTGCGCCCCGGCCTCAGCTCCTACTTGCTGATGGACAGTGCAAGCCCTCAGGTGGGAAAGTACTAAGCCTACGTTTTGGTAAGGTTTATAAATTATTCGGAAGTTGAAGTCTCCGAAGACAAAGTAGGACACTCTCTCGAAGCGCTGGTCAATGATCCAGTCCAGCACATAGCCCAGAGCCTTGTACCGGATTCCCGAGTACACGGATGGGCTGGTCTCCCATGCCACGAGGTTGGATGCGTCGTGGAAGAGATGGATGTTGACCAGGTCGAAGGCACAGTCAGCAACACACCACCTCGTCCGGATGAAGCCCTTCCGGGACCATTTGCACTCTGGGAAGTAGTCCTGGGGGAACTTCTTCTCCAGCATGGGTGTGCTCTCCAGTGTGTCTGAGTAGATCTCCTTGCCCGTGACCTTCTTATACTTCTTGGTTTTGAAGTCAAACTGGTGGATGTTTTCTAAAGACTCATGGAGAAAGTAGAAGCTCCCAAGGGCTGTGAAGTGCTCCCGGGACTGGTAGTTCTCGTCCAGGCAGACACGTGCCCTGCTGTACTCCTTCATCGCATCACTGGACAGCAGCTCTTTAACAAACTTGCCCACATGCGACATGAAGGCCTCATAGTTCTTCCCTCCAAACTCTCTCTGATAATTAAAGATCATGTACTAAATAATAATTTTCTGGGGAGAGCTTGTAAGACTTAAGTGAGGAGGAACAAAAGACTAGTGTTTGAGGACCACAATATTTGAATAAAAGCAACCCACAAAGAAGCCTGAGAATAGTGATGAGAGTTAGGACATAAAGTAGATAATAGTGACAATATGAGAAGAATGTGGTCTACTATCTCACCAACTGATACTGTCTGTGTTCCCTATTACCAGAGGATTGATTGTTAATAGTATAGAGGCAAGGAGATGTACTGCAATCCCAAAGGCACACTGTTCGAAGCCACCAACTGTTCCATGAGAGAAGGATGGACAATCTCCTCCCGTGCAATTAAGTGCCTCTGACAACCTGCTGGAGGGTTAGCTATGGGTTGGTTCCAATTCCATATACACAACAACAACAACAACAACAACAACAATAAAACTCTGGTGTAAAGAATTGTGCTGTCAACTCAAAGGTACGCTGTTCCAGTTCAACAGTTGCTCTGTGGGAGAAAGAAAGATCTTCTCCTCTCTTATGATTTACAGTCTCTGAAAACCTCTGAAGGGACAGGTATGAGCTATGTCCAGTTCAGTGGCACCAAAAAACAACAAAGGTAAATACTAAGTAAATGCAACAGAATTTTAACCTTTTTTTTTTTACTATCTTCAATTTAAGTATGTGTCCTTTGAAGTGTCTAAATTAAGAAATTCCAAAAACAAACAAAACGAATAAGGAATTTTATTGATAAGTAAAAAATTA
>NW_006399990.1:4281929-4306621 GCF_000299155.1 Elephantulus edwardii | reverse complement strand
GCGGTGCGGCTGGTGCAGGATAGAGCAGGGTTTAGGGCTGTTGTGCATAGGGTCGCTATGAGTCGGAAACGACTCGATGGCACATAACAACATGGATTGATACAGTTGCTTCAATAATGAGATCAAGCACATGAATGATTTGTAAAGAAGGCAAAGAAACAGGCGGTTTTTAAAATGTAATTCAAACTTTCTCAAACGATGTCATTAAAGTTCTCCTATTTTTTAAAAAAATACAAATAAAACATAAACTCATTATATGATGATGGAGATTATTGCCAGAGTTAGAAAATATAGAGATCTAGAACAAGGAAACATTGAAGTAATCATTGGGCTTTAACCCAGCTTTCCTCTAGTGTTACCATAAGCATTTGTTATTATGAGAATCTAACAACAAAAATAACAGTTCAATGTTTAAGTATTGGCCCACCAAGGAGGTATGTGTGTGAATTTCCACTCCTTCCTGTTAGCCTTTCATCAAGAAGATATTTTAGCTTATCACTTAACAACAAATGCAGCATTCTTGAATGGAGAATTTCTTGCAGTTCTTATTTAATTTACTTTTTAAAGGCCCCTGGATTATATAAATTATTTTTTCTCATGCTTAACCAAAATATTAGAGACTTAAAGTTCTTTTGTCACCATGAAACAAAGGACCTGAAGATATTCTCCTATAATGATTACAGTCAAGTACACCTTATCATTCTATCTGTATAACATGGTACCATCATGAGTCAGAAACAGCAGCAACCAAATACTACAGCATTAAATACTTAAGAGTACTAGCAACTCAATTAGCTTAAGACTCATGACATGAGATGGGGCTATGCTAAGATCTAAAGGTTAAACTCTATTTTGAATAAAAAGTAACTTTTTTTTTTAATAAAAAGTAACTTTGACACTAACGAGGCAGCTTAGAACTTCTGTAACTCTATTCTAGCCTGAGAAAATGACGTGACAAACATTTGTTTGCATAAAAGAATAGGATTTCTTGCTCATAATTTCACTCTTTCTCATAGTTATATTCCCTGGTAGTAAACCTGTTAGAGAATTTAGGTCCGAACAATGCTCAGAACAGATGTTTACTCAAGACAAACCTTAGGATTATGCATGTTTTACCTGTAGTCATGCAAGAAAGATCTCAGGATTATTTAAAGACCAGATAAAAAAATTAAAAAAAATATATATATAATTACCTACCCATCAGTGGCACATAAAAACAGTAACATACTATGACAGGTTTGGAAGCAGGAGTGGCATTTACTTCCTAAATAACATGCCTTTGGAAACTCTATGAACTTTGATAAATGTCAATAGTTGTAGAAGGGCTTCAGGCCTTTTGTTCATAGGGTTGCTAGGAGTCATGCTTACTCGGAGGCAATCAGCAAGAACAACCCATCAGATTGTACCTTCATTTAAATTAATAATTAGTTGGCTGATTTTTTATTAAAACTCAGTTTTTAATAGTTCCTTGGATTTATAAAAACTACCTGACTTGCCTCCTTAGTTCTGAATTCTCTGAAGCTCATGATTCCCTTTTTTACAAATTGCCTTACTTCTAAATGAGAGCACTTTTCCCCCCTGACCCAACTCAACCAGTTTGTTTGATGACAGAGGTGTGTGTTCCAGGTACTCTGTTAGGCACTGAAGGTGCAAAAGTGGTCACAAAGTAAACATGGCGTTGTTTCCATACAGTTTAAAGGTAAATGGATAAAGCCAAGTAATAAGCCAGCAATTGGGAAAACTGTGTCACCAGAAATATAAAAGGATGGAATGCAACTACAATATTGAAAAGGCACGGTTCTCCTGGCTATACGAGCTCTATAGTGAAATTTGAAGACTAACCCAGGATGGGCAAAAAATAATTTAGACAGAAGAGCAAGATACCTTTGAAAAGCTAGGAAACATTTAGTATAGTTTGATCCTAGAGTGAAAGCCAACTAATTGTGAAGGATAAAGCAGGATAAGTAATAAAATCCACATTATTCTGTACTTACTAAGCCATTTTCTGAATATAATTCCTCTATTAATGCGAACGAAGATCAAATTAATTTCTTGGCAGACATATATCAGGTGGCGTGAAATTTCCTATTCACGAATGGAATTTGAGCCTTGTTAATTTCTACTTCTGTATACGTTGATTTGAGATATGTTGTTGCTGTTAGGTGGCATCGAGTCGTAGATGACTCATAGTGACCCTGGTATTCCCATTCTTCTCAGAGTCAGCCACAGTTGGTTATGATCCACACAGTCAAACGCCTTTGCATAATCAATGAAACACAGATATATATTCTTCTGGTATTCCCTGCTTTCAGCTAAGATCCATCTAACATCAGCTACAATATCCATAGTACCACGACCCCTTCTAAACCCAGCCTGGACTTCTGGCAGTTCTCTGCTGACATGCTTATTCCAGTCGTTTTTGGATAATCTTCAGTAGGATCTTGATTGTGTGTGAGATCAATAATATTGTTCTATAATTTCCCCACTCTGTTGGGTCACCCTTCTTTGGAAAGGGAACAAACATAGATCTCTTCCAGTCAGCTGGCTATGTGGTTGTTCTCCAGATTTCTTGGCACAACTTGGTGAGCATATGTTAGGTGAAAATACGTCCATTGGTATACCATCTATTCCTGGGGCCTTATTTTTTGCTATTTTCTTCAAAGCACCTGGAACTTCTTCCTTCATCACCATAGGCTCTTGCTCATATGTTATTTCATTAAATTCTTCTGTGTCTGTCAGTTCCTTTTGATACAGTGACTCAGTATATTCTTTCCATCTTCTTTTATTACTTCCTGGATCATTTACTATTCTGTCGAAAGCATCCTTGATTATAGCAACTGGAGGTATAGATAGGAAAGTTTAAATTTCAACTTGTTACATTTGTTACCATGATTTCTGCTGCTCAAAAGCCTGATATGTTAAATTCATTGACCTCTTATTAAATTTTCCCTTTTGATTAGCAAAAATATAGCATATTTTATCACCCAATTTTGGGAAAAGAATATGGGAAATAATATGCCTGCCCAGTAATCTGTTTTAGTTCAGAATTATTAAAAATTTGTTTTGTTCAAAACAGAACACAGCCTTCACCACAGCCTTTGTGAATAAATGTTTTTGTGGAATCTAAAGATACCTTTCTAAATACAAACAACTTAATTTTATGTACATACTCCAAGGATGCTCATTTTATAAAGAATTCAATCTTTTTGTTTGTTCCATTTTGTAAAGCTAAAGGAGAAATACCATTCTGCCTTTTGTGAAGGCGTACCAATATCCTTGAAAATAGATAGTATTTGAGTTAAATACCTTCTACACTCAGTATATATTCTCTAATGTAAATCTCCTAATTAGTTTTTTCACTGGGATATGGCTCATTATTCTCTTTCTTGCGATGCAGTGACATCTAGATGAAGAATAAGAGAGAGAATGAACATAAATAAGTTATTGAATTTCAAAGAAAGGGAGTGGGAAGGAAATCCTATGATTTTAGGCTTATTTCTATATGCCTTTTCTGGCATATCAAATTTCTCCTTTATTGCCTGATATTTACTACCTTTTCATTTTTTGTTATATATTTCTTTTCATTACAACATTTTTCAGAATATTATAATACAATAAAACTTTGCAATTTATGATTTCCAGAAAAGGACATTCTCAAATAAATACCTCTCATCAAGCCTGTAATTTACTGATGCAAATTGTACAGTCATGTTCTTACTTCAAGTCAACCATAGCTACAAAAACTTCATGTGTGGGGAAGTATAGAAGCTTTAACTTGACTAAAAACCATCCTCTTAAATCTTTTACCAGACTTCTTTAACACATAGACTTCTCTAACACATTCATTAGAATTCCATTTGCGGCTGGAGAGAGCGAGAGAGAGCGAGAGAGAGCGAGAGAGCGCACTTTTAAGATAAAACACAAAATATTACTACATCATGTTAATGAAATGGGAAAAAAAGACTGTCAATGATATGAATCAACTAAAGACAGAGGGGGAAAATCTTTTTCACAAAAGATTCTGTATTTTTTAATATAAAGACAAAGGAGAAAAGTTAATTGAATGTCAGAAAAGTGACAAGTTTCTATCTTAACCTTGAAACTTGTGAGAGTGTAGAATCCCAGATTTGTGCCATATGTTACAGCTCCTGACAGTGTTATGTGTCTTTACCACAACACCATCTGTGCTGCTATACCTGAATAGGGACAATAGAGAAAAATGGAGAAAAATAATGAACTCTTGAAACATTTTTTTCCCCTGAGCTCACACAGCTGGTGATAGATGCTGTACTTCAATGCTGAAGAGCTCTGTTTAGGTCTCAAAGGACAATACATCAGGATGTCTTTGACCTCTTTCTATTGAATATGTATCATATATAATGAGATGGGTTTGTACAGTGACTTGCAAAATCTTGAAAAGAGATAAAATCTAAAATGTAATGACACTCTTCTGAATTTTATGCATTTTTAAACAAATTCTAATAAACCTTATAAAAATTGAAACTCACTGCTATCAAGTCAGAAGGGACTCAGAGCCGACCCTCTAGCTGGTGGTTGGAGGCTGTAAATAGCACAGGAGGAGATTATCTATCTTTCTTCCTGAGAGCTGCTTGTGGATTTGAATTGGCAAAGCTGCATTCATGCCTTGGCATTAGCAGGACAGCTTCCTAAGGACTAGGTCACCAGAGCTCCTTAATAATTCTTAAGCTAAAAACTCACTGAAGTTTATTAAACATTGACTCAAAGCTGACTCTGTGAGTTTTCATAGATTATAAATTGTGTAGGAGGAAACAACTCATCTTTCTCCTGTAGAGACACTTATGTTTTTTAATCAGTTGCTTTTAAGTTAATCGCACAATTATCTATGTACTAAGCTACCATAGCTCCATTAATAACTCATTTGCTGTTGTGGTTATTGTTGACTTTGACTCATAATGACCCTATGAACAAAAGCTCTAAACAGTGCTCTATCCTAACTAACCTAATCAATTATCTTTGAAATGCCAGATCCCATTGCCACAGTCACTGTGTCAATCCAACTCATCAAAGCCTTCTTCTCTTGTGCTTACCTCCCATCCTTCAAAGCATGATGTCCTTGTCCAAGGACTAGTTCCTTCTGACAACAAGCCCAAAGTATGTGAAATAGAGTTTAAAAATCTTTGAAGTCTATGGGGGAGAGAATAGTCTAAAAGTATTATATTTTAGGGCATTATTTTTATCGTACGAGTATGCAATCAGGGTTGCAGAGTGGATTATATTTGGGGGTGGGGGGTGGGGTTTGGGGAGGTGCGGGGGGATTGTGTACCAATGAGGGAGTTTTTCTTTTGCTTTTCAAGGAGAGGAGCAAAGGGGGGGGAGGGGTTTGTGCGGGGAGAAGGGTGCAACAATGAATGAATGGAATTCCAAAATCTCTGTAGATGTTCACTGAAATGAAAAATAAACAAACTAATTTAATAAAAAAAAATCTTTGCTTCTCATGAACAACGCGGTTTAACCTTCTCCTGGACAGACTTGTTTGCACTCTTGGCAGGCCATTGGTATAATACTCTACTGCAACACCACAACTCAAAGGCATCAATTTCTCGGTAATCCTTACTTTTTGTTCTTTTCTCAGATGCATAGCAAACAATTGAGGAGACCATGGCTTGGATCGGGCACACCTTCTTTTTTAGGCTGACATCTTTGCTCTTAGCACACTGAAAATGTCCTTGACAGCAGGTTTTCCAAATGCAATCCATCTTGATTTGCTGATTGCTGAGTGAACAAAGAATGTATATTGTGGATCTGGGAAAATTGAAATAATTTACAACATCATTCTTTTCTCCAGCATTAATGATGCTGTCTTACTGGTCCAGCATTGAGGATTCTTGTTTTCTTGATATTGAGAAATAATCCATATGGAAAGCTGCAGTACTTGGTCACCTGAAGCTGGTGCTTCAGGCCCTCTTCAGTTTTAGAGTAAGGTTGTATCATCTGCAAAATGCAGATTGTTGATGAGCCTTCCTTAAATCCTGATATCACATTCTACCTCATAAAGTCTAGACTCCCAAATGATCAATTCATCACATACATTGAAAAGGTATGAAGACAGAATACATCCTGAATGTACTCCTTTCTTAATTTTGAAACACAATTTCAAAGGCAGCTCATAAAACCAAAGCAAAGTTTTATAACAAAATATGCAAAGAGCTAGAGTCATAAAATCAAAAAGAAAGAAATCAAGTTTAAACTGCAATACTGAAGATGCTATGGACAAACATCAAATGATGTAGGAAGCTTCAAAAGAAGATGGAAGGAATACATAGAGTCAGAACCATTTCAAGGAATACATTTGATAAAAAAACCAATGGTAATAAAGGAAAAAGTACAAACTCCTTCAAAGGAATTACCAAAAAATAAGGTCCCAGAAACTGACGCAATAATAGTTGACATATTTCAACAAACAGATGCAGCTCTGGATTTGTGTATAGAAATTGTATATTAATACATTGTTGTTGTTGTTGTTGTTGATGATGATTGCCTTTGAGTCAAGCATGACTCATAGTGACCCTATGAACAAAAGTCGAGAAGACCCTCTACAAAATTCGACATTTATCAAAGCTCATAGAGTTTCCAGAGTCATGTTGTTTAGGAAGTAGATACCACTCCTGCTTCCAAACCTGTTATAGTATGTTGTAGGAATGTGACATTGAGTTGCCTATGATGTATAGTGACTGTATGTACAATAGCTCTGAAACATTCCCAGTTCTGAGCCAGTCTCACAAATTCTGACACACCAAGCCCCATTGCCCCAGTCACTGTATCAATCCATCTCACCTGGGGTCTCCCTCTCCAGCGCTGTCCATCCACCCATCTGAGAACAATGTCCTTTTCCAGGAACCAATCTTTTCTGGCCACATTCCCAAAGTAAGTGAAGTGAGCTTCAAAACCCTAGCCTCCAAGGACAGATGTGGTTTCACCCTCTCCAAGTCAGACCTCTGTGCTCTCTTGGCAGTTTATGGTATGTTAAAGACTCTTCTCCAGCGCCACAACTTGAAGATATCTATTTTTCTTCTGTCATCCTTCGTCACTGTCCAACTCTTTAAAACATAACACGTAATTGAGAAGACCATGGCCTGGGTTAGGCACACCTTTGTATCTAGACTGACATTGTTGCTCTTCAGCTCTCTGGAGAGGTAGGTTCATGACAGATGATTTTCCCAATTCAATTCACCTTTTGATTTCCTGACTGCTGGTATTAAGAGTGTTGATTGTGGATCCAAGCAAGCTGAGATTGCTAACTTCAATCTCTTCTCCATCTTCTGGTGTTGCCAATCTTTTCTCCATCTATTATGGTGAGAATCTTTGTCTTCTTCATGTTGAGCTTCAATCCACATGGAAGACTACAGTCCTTGACCTTTTGCTGCAAGTGCTTCAGGTCTTCTTCAGTTTCAGCAAGCAAGGTTTTGTCATCTGCATATCATAGGTTGTTAATGAGTCTTCCTTCAATTTTGATGCCACACTCCTCCTCATAAAGCCCTGCTTCCCAAATGATCTGTTCTGCATACAGATTGAAAAGTTATAGGGATAGGATGCATCCCTGATGCACTCCTTTCCTGATTTTGAATCATGCAGTGTTTTCTTCCTCTTTTCTGAGGACTGCTTCTTGGTCCAAGTATAGGTTTCGTATAAGCATGATCGAGTGCTCTGGGATTCCCATTTTCCTCAAGGTTAGCCACAATTCATTGTGATCCACACAGTCAAATGCCTTTGAATAGTTCAATGAAACGCAGAGAGACATTCTTCTGGTACTCTTTTATTTCTGACAAAATTCATCTGACATTGGCAAAAAATGTCCCTAGTGCCACAACCTCTTCTAAGCCCAGCTTGTAGTTCCAGTAGTTCTCTGTCAATGAACTGTTCCAGTTGTTTCTGGATAATCTTCAGTAGAATTTTGCTAGTGTGTGATATTAGTGATAGTGTATGATTATTTTCACACTCTGTAGTGTCACCTTTTTCTGGAATGGGAGTAAATATGGATCTCTTCCAGTCAGTTTACCAGGTGGTTGCCCTCCAGATATTTTTTTCCCTTCCAGATTTCTTGGCACAACCTGGTGAGCACATGCAGGGCAGCATATGATTGCTGTAATATGTCAATTGGTATTTAATCTACTCCTGGGGCCTCATTTTTTTTGCCAAGTCCTTCAGAGCAGCCTGCACTTCCTCTTCCATCACCATTGGCTCTTGATTAAATATTGTTTCTTTAAATTCTTCTGTGTCAGCCAATTCTTTGTGGTAATTTTTTTATTAAAGTTATATAATGCACTTATGTCCACACACATTTAAGATTTAATGGACATTTTTGTGTTCGGTACATTATATATTATCAACAAGCTCATTCGCCCGCAGTGCTTCTGTTGGTAAGACGTTTGGCACTCAATGTGCTTCAGCAAAGTTAAATCTTAATCCTCCCCTTGACTGTGGATCTGACTGACTTTTGCTAGAAAACAGTTTCAGCTTGAATAGGTACATGCATGATGTAATTTCTATCATTGTGAAAAGCAGTTATTGCACATCTGAAAATACTACTTTTCCTTTCTAATATCATTGTCATTTTATGATGTGCAATATAATTAAGTTAGTGCAACACTGAGGCCTTTCAGAGAGTTTCCGTTTCCCAATTGTGGGTTATTTTTACTCTTTATGATACAGTAAAAGGCTGTAAAACATAATTCTAAGTCATAGCTACTTTTAGGTTGTCCACCCCCCTACAGCTTTATTCCTTTTTAATAGTAAATGGAAAAATATAATTGTAATATTAACCCAGATATCACTTTATAATTATTCCCATCTCTTCATTTTTAAGACTATGGAATTAAAAACAAATATTTTAGAAAATTTCCACCATTGAAAACTCATATAAATATTTTCCTTAATCCTATGTAAATTTCAATTATCATAAATTTATATATTATGATTATAAAGAATCCAACACAAAGGATAGATAATGAAGTAACTTGGATTTAATAGAGAGCATAATGGAGACAGTAGGAACCTTATACATACCAAACGCAGCATAATAGTTTTAAATGTTTGAGATAACATTTAATATATATGCACTGAGGTTAAGAGAATTCCTCTCTTTTACTAACCTTCTATCTTTTCAGAATGATGTCTTTTTTCTAAGGATTGTTCTCTTTTGACAATATGTCGAAAGAAGTGGTTTCATCATTTTTGCCTTTAAGGAATATTTAAAGGTTTATACTTCCTTTAGGACAGGTTTTTTTTTTTTTTTCTCTTTTGGCATATATTGGTATATTCAATGTCATTTTAATCACCAAAATTGAAAGATATCAATTCTTTTTTGGTCACCTTTATTTTTGTTCCTCTTTTAGATTTACAGGAAGCAATTGAGAATATCCTGTCTTTGATCACTCACATTTTAGCCTATGTTGTTGTTATATGCTGTCGAGTCGCCTGTGACCCATAATGACCCTATGTACAACAGCTCTGAACCCTGCCGTGTTCTGACTTAGTCTCACTACTTACAGCACATCATCCTCCACTACCCCAGTCACTGTATCAATCCATCTCATCTGGGTTCTTCCTCTACCGCACTGTTCCTCACCTCTTCCAAGCATGATGTCCTTCTCCAAGGAACGGTCTCTTCTGGTCATGTGTCCAAAATATGTGAGATGGAGCTTCAAAATCCTAGCATCCAAGGAGAAACTTGGTTTCACCCTCCCCAAGAGAGACATATTTGCTTTCTTGGCAGTCCATTTTGTGTTAAAGGCTCTTCTCCAGCACCACAATTCGAAGCATCCTTAGTCATAGTCCAACTCTCTGAAGCATCCTTAGTCATAGTCCAACTCTCTGAAGCATAGCAAGTAATGGTGAAGACCGTGGCCTGAATTAGGAGCATTTTAGTCTCTAGATTGACATCGTTGCTTTTCAGCACTCTAACGAGGTCTCTGACAGCAGAGTTTCCCAGTGTAATTTCTCTTTTGATTTTCTAACTGCTGGTGTTAAAGTGTGTTGATTGTGGAGCCAAGCAAGCTGCAATTGTTAACAATTTCAATTCCTTCTCCATCTATCATGATGATGCCAATAGGCTCAGTGGTGAGAATCATTGTCTTCTTGATGTTGAGCTTCAATCCATGTTGAAGACTATAGTCTGACCTTCTGCAGAAAGCACATCAGCTATTCTTAAGTTTCAGCAGACCAGGTTGTGTCATCTGCATAGTAGGTTGTTGATGCCACATTCCTCCTCAAAAAGTCCTGCTTCCTGAATGATTTTATAGCATTCAGTACTTCCTGGCTCTATTCTGAGGACTGCTTCCTGGTCCAAGTATAGGCTTCACATAAGCTCAATAATGTGTCTAGGATTCCCACTTTCCTCAAGGTTAGCCACAATTTGTTGTGATCCACACAGTCAAATACACTTGTATAGCCAATGAAACACAGGTAGACATTCTTCTGGTTGTTGTTATGTGACATGGAGTCACTTGCAACACATAGTGACCCTATGTACAACAGCCCAACCCCGCTCTATCTCTTGCCAACCCTATTGTCTCTGACACACCTATCCCCATTACCCCAGTGATGAAATCAACCCATCTTATCGAGGATCTTCCTCTCCTTCGCTGTCCCTCCACCTTCCCAAGTATGATGTCTCTCTCTAAGGACTGATCCTGCCTTGCAACATGTCCAAAGAATGTCAGACATAACTTCAAAGTCCTTGCCTCCAAGGAGCAGCCTGGCTTCTCCCTCTCCAGGATGAATTTGTTTGTTCTCCTAGCAGTCCATGGTATATTCAATACTCTTCTCCAGCACAAAAGCTCAAAGGCATAAACTCTCCTTCTATCATCTCTAGTCATTGTTCAGCTGTCTGATATATAGTAAGTAATGGAAAAGATGGCCTGTATCAGGTGCACCTTAGATGTCAGTCCAGACTGACATCGTTGCTCCTAAGTACCTTCAAGAGGTCTCTGATAGCAGACTTTCCCAATGCAATTCGTCTTTTAATTTCCTGCTGATACCAAGAGCGCTGACTATAGAGCCAAGAAAACGGAAGCTGTCGGCAATCTCAATCCCTTCACCATCTAACATGATGCTGACAATCAGCACAGTGGTGAGAATCTTTGTTTTTTGGTGTTGTGCTTCAATCCATATTGAAGGCTGCAATTCTTGATCTTCTGTAGCAAGTGTTTCAGGTCCTCCTCAGTTTTAGCAAGTAGGGTTATGTCATCTGTATAACACAGATTATCAATGAATCTACCTCCAATCTTGATGCCACACTTCTCCTCATAAATCCCAGCCACCTGGATAATCTGTTTTGCATATATATTCAAAAGATATAGAGATAGGACACATCCTTGATACAAACCCTTCTCAATTTTGAAACATGCAATGTTTTCTTGCTCTATTTTCATGACTGCCTCTTGGAGCAAGTCACAGTTTGTTGTGATCCACACAGTCAAATGCCTTTGTATCATCAATGAAACACAGATAAACATTCCTCTTATACTTTCTACTTTCAACCAATATCCATCTGACGTTAGCTATAATATCACTAGTGCCACGGTCTCTTCTAAATCCAGCCTGCACTTCAGGCAATTCTCTGTTGATGTGCTGTTCCAGATATTTTTGGATAATCTTTAGTAGAATCTTGCTTGCATGTGATGTCAGTGATATTCTGCCAAGATCCTTCTGACATTGGCAATAATGTCTCTAGTGCCACGATCTCTTCTAAACCCAGCTTGTATTTCTGGTAGTTCTCTGTCAATTTTCTGTTCCAGTCATTTCTGGATGATCTTCAGTAGGATTTTGCTAGTGTGTGATATTAGTGATATTGTATGATAATTTCCATGCTCTGTAAGGTCATCTTTCTTTGAAATGGGAATAAACATGGATCTCTTCTGGTCAGTTGGCCAGGTGGTTGTCCTCCAGATTTCTTGGCACAACTTGGTGAGCAAAGAAAGGCAGCATCTGTTTTTTGAAACATGTCTATTGGTATTCCACTAATTCCTGAGCTTTATTTTCTACAAGTCCTTCAGAGCAGCCTGAACTTCTTCATTCATCACCATTGCCTATGATCAAATGTTCTTTCTTGATATTCTTCTTTGTCAGCCACTTCTCAATGACTCTTTAGATTATATATCTGTAAATATGTAGATACATCTATATCTATTTCCTTTTAATGCTTCCCAAATCTTTCAGTATTCTGCCCACAGCATCCATTCTTAAACATTGCAACTTGTGGCTTTAATTTGTTCTTCAGTTCCTTCAGCTTAAGAAATGCTGACCAAGTTAAGCCCATTTGATTTTCTGACTTTAGCTCCTTGTACATTTTATTATAATGCTTTTCCTTGTCTTTGAAATATTCTATTCAGCATCTTAACTTCTCAATTTCTTCCTTTTGTTTTGGCTTTTCAGCACTCTGATGCAATACTCAGTCTCTTCTGACATTCATTTTGATCTTTTCTTCTTCTTTCTTCTTTGTAATGACTTTTTGCACTTTCATTAATGATATTCTTGATATATTCTCACAGCTTCTTTGGTCTTTGTTTACCAGTGTTCAAGGCCGCAACCTATTCCTGAGTTGGTGTTTCAGTTCAGGAGGATAGACTCAAAATCAAATTTTATTACTGTGGACATGATTTAACCTTCTTTAGCTTTAATGTGAACTTGCATATGAGTAGCTGATGGTCTGTTCCACAATCGCACCTGGCTTATTTTCACTGTTGATATTGAACTCCAACAATTCCTTCAGAAGATACAATCAATCTGATTCCTGTGCATCCCATCATGTGAAATCCATGTGTTTAGCCTGTTTATGTTTCTGATAAAAAGTATTTGCTATGAATAAATCATTGATAGTACAGAATTATTTTATACTATCCCAGACTCATTGCTACAACCACGTCCATATTTTCCAACTACTGATCCTTTTTCCTGGTTCACAACTTCCACATTCAAGTCACCCATTGTTATTAATGCATTTTGGTTACATGTTTGATTGATTTCTGACTGTAACAATTGGTAGAAATCATTTAATTCTTCTTCTTTGGCTCTAGCTGTTGGAACATTAATTTGAATGATAGGGGTATTAACACGTCTTCCTTGTATGTGTATGTATATTATCCTGTCACCCACAAATACTGTATTTCAAGATGGATCTAGAAATGACCTTTTTAAATATGAAAGTGACCCCATTTTTTCCTCACCATTTTATCTCCAGCATAGCAGATCATATGATCATCTGTTTAAAAATGCACTATGTCACTCTATCTCATTTCACCAATAATATGTCAATATTTATACACTCCATTTCTTTTTTAACAATCTCTAGTTTTCCTACATTCATGCTTCTCACATTCCATGTACCAATCAATAGTTTCTTCTTATAGCTGTTTCTCTTCCTTTGTGTTTCCAAATTTGAGTGCTCAGCCTTACTTGCCCTATCTGGTTCTCTACTCTAAGTGTGCTCTGCTGTACATAGGGTTTTTTAAGGCCTATTACATTTTGGAAGTGGACAGGCAATCTTTCTTCCTGGTCTGTTTTGGTTTGGATGCTTAATTTTAGAACACTATCTGACAGACAAGCATTTTACTGAGAAGATGAAAGATGCTTCCATTACAGAAATAACCAATAAATTCACTGTCTCCCTCACTCAAGCATGTGTGACTTGTCTCTTCTCTTTCCCTGCTACATCACCATTTCTTTCACTCCCAGCTACCTGATCAATCCCTTCCTTCCCTGGCCACCTCTTGAAAAAAAATCTACAAGTAACTTCTGTGATGTCTTACACCACACACTGATACTCGTCACTTTAGCCTATAAACTGATATATTTGCTCCTTAGGACTTTAAAGAGGTTCTTGACAGCAGATTCCTGAGCGTAAAATATCTTTTGATTCATCACCGCTGGAATTATGAGTGTTGATTATAAATCAAAGTTAAATGAAATAATTAACAAATCTAATATTTTCTCTATATATTATGATGTTGTTTATTGGTCCAGTTGTGAGGAATTTTGCTTTCTTGATCTTCAGAAGTAATGCATAATGAAGATTGTAATCCATCAACTTCTATGCTTTGTGCTTCAAGTTTTCTTTACTTTCTGCAAGCAAGGTGCATCACTTGCATAATGCTGGTTGTTGATGAGATTTCCTCCAATTCTGATGCCACATTCTTCTTCATATAGTCCTGTTTCCAAAATATTTGCTCAGTATGTAAGGATAAATGATTTAAGTTAGAGGGTCAGTGAAAGAGAAGATTCTCAATACGACAGAGACATAGTGATTCCAACCATGGACTTGAGGATATCTGAGACTCTGAGGATGATGTAGGATAAAAATTAAGTTCTGACCTGTTGTGCATTGTGCCATAGGTCTTAGTTCAAAGGCACCTAGAAAACACACTTTAGTTTTGTTGTTGTTGTTATATGTCGTCGAGTCGCTTGCGACTCATAGCAACCCTATGTATAACAACCCTAAACTCTGCTCTATCCTGTGCCAATCTCACTGTTTCCAACACACCCATCCAATTACCCCAGTCCCCAAACCCAATCCACCTTCTAGAGGGCCTTCCCCTCCTGCGACTGCCCTCCACCCTCCCAAGCATGATGTCCTTCTCCAAGGACCAGTCTCTCATTGCAACATGACCAACGTATGTCATACGAAGCCTCAGAATCCTTTCCTCCAAGGAGCTGCCTGGTTTAAGCCTCTCCAGGATGAGCCTGTTTGTTTTCTTAGCAGTCCATGGTACCCTCAATACTTTCCTCCAACACCAAAGCTCAAAGATATCAATTCTCTTTCTGTCCTCCCTAATCACTGTCAAACTCTCTGATGCATAACAAGTGACTGCAAAGATCATGGCCTGTATCAGATGCACCTTAGTCTACAGAGAGACACCATTGCTCTTCAGTACTTTAGAGAGGTCCCTAACAGCAGACTTTCCCACTTTTACACTTTAGTTTTATGATTGTATTTTTAAGTGCCAGTGTCTATTTTGGATTTAAATGTTAGGTGCAGCTTATAGTAACCTAAGCTTTTTCCTCTGACATTGTTTTTGAACCATAAATTTTATTTATGTTTCTGTATTAAGACTATAAACAGTAACATTTATACAATTTAAAACATTGCAAATGCAAATTTAAAAGTTCTATATGCATTAATTATATTATTTACATGGTGCAACCATTTTCCCTCTCCTTTTTGAGTTGTTCTTCCTTAATTAACATAAATTGACTTGCACTTTAAGGTTCCTATCCTGAACTTCTGAGTTTCTTTTGTCTATTTGAACTCAATTAATTCTTAATAGTATATAATCTTGAAGGGAGACTTTTTCACTATGTAAATTAGATTACTGCTCAGTTTAAAGACTATTTCAGGTTTGAAATTTTAAAATTATTGCAATATTCAAAGTGAACCTACCCTCATTGGCACTAAAAGAGCTAGATTTCAGGAGTATTTGAAAAGGTATTTTACATTCAGCCCTCTTACGATAAAAATTCTGTTATGAAAACTTTGATCAAAATGCTCAGTAATGGTAAAGAGGCACCATACAGTTGTTCATTTCATGTGGCAATGGAAAAATTGTTCAACTAAGAAAACAGCCAAACGTATCTTATCTTCTTTTAAAATAATTTTCTAACTCTATCTATTCAACTCCATCTATCTACCAATTGAGTACCATTTAATTCTGCCTCATTAATTCTGCAATTTATGTGTCTCCAGAGAAGAACTGATCCCTATGGTATTTTCAACTGCTGATGTTTTGGAATGGGATTGTCAGGCCTTGCTTCTGTGGGACGTGTAGGTAAATTTGAATGTTCAACCTTTTAGTTAGAAATCTAGCATATTAACCACTTACATTATCCAGACCTCTCCATTAAGTCATAAGAACCAACTAATATTTAGAGTGATAGTAAACATAAGTGAAAACTGTTTCTTTTTATTTCTGTCATTCTGGAGGCAGAAGTTCTATTTAGATATGTTATGCTTCTCTCACATTATTGTAACCTTTTCATAGGACAATAAAACTACTCAAGAATTTGTAATGGAAATGTATATTCCCCTTTTGCTATACATAAAGAAATTGTAAACTGAGTGAGTTGCCCAAATTAAAGTAATAGCTAATATCATAGTTAAATCTTCAAGCTAAATTTCTTGACTTTCTTCACAAGGGCAAGATTCCATTTTCTCTGTTAACAATGCTCACTTTAAAGTAATGCTAGAAATAGAGTAATTTTGTTAAGTAACAATGTCTGTTGTGGGTGAAGGAAGGATTTACAATAGCAAACTAAGTATATGTAGTGTTTCTCCCGTCAAAATTACTTTCTTTACTATTTCTCAAAATATTCTTTCATACATATAACTCAAAAGGAAAAAATTACACGCATTTCTAAGGGAACCAGAGCGTGCACAAAAGTCAAATGAAAAGCTCTCTAATATATCTTATTTTTGTCTTAAAATGAATATAATTTTGATTCAATGTCATAATATGCTTTTAATTAGATTGCTTGAAGAATATTATTTGTCTTGGATGCAAAGTAATGGACTGAGTTAATAATGTGAGTCTTGCATCTAGCATCAAGGGAATTAATTAAAGAAAAGTTGAATAGCTACATAAGTTCATGTGTTTGTGAAACTTGGACTGCACTTACACATTATAGAAAAAAAGAGAGAGAGAAAGGAATAAAGATTTACCACTAAATTTAACAATTTGAATTAAAGAAATGAAAGTAGAATTAATTATTTAGAAATATATCCATAAACAAAACTAAATTAATAAATCTAAACAATTATGTTGTACGTCAAATGTCATGACAGGCCAGATATCACTGCATATGAGAATTGTTAAATTTCATGTTATCAAAATTTTATTTAAAAGAGTAAAGCTTTACTGAATAAATTTGGAAAAATATATAAAATAAATTTATATGATTACAAAAGCATAAACAATATAATAGGTGCAAAAGAAATTATATGTGAACTACATATAAAGTAATGATCATGAGATGGTACTAGCTTGGGTGAGATTTCCCTTTGTTACATTTAGGTTGGAGCTCTGGTGATCTAGTGGTAAAAAGCAGCACTGCAATCGTAAAGACATATGGTTTAAGTCCACTGAATTCTCTGTGGGAGAAGGAAGGACACTTTCCTCCTATGTGATGAATTGTCTCTGAAAAACCACGGGAGGGACATTTACGGCTTAGTTTTTACTTGATGGCAAATAACAACATAGTTAGGTTTGCTTTACGTTTGCGTTTAATCAATAGACCTCTGTTTGAAAATTTTTGTCTTACAAATAATGTTAAAGAACTAAGATATATACCAAATTTTTTCAGCTCCTTCAGCTTAAGAAACATTGAGCGAGTTCGGCCCTTTTGATTTTCTGACTCCAGCTCTCTGCATATTTCAATGTAGTATCTTGCTTTGTCGTCCCAGGCTCCACTTTGAAATTTTCTGTTTAGCGCTTTGATTTCTTGGTTTCTTACTTCAGCTTTGGCTTCTTGGCGCTCTAATGCAATATTCAGAGTCTCATGTGATATCCATCTTGGTCTTTTCTTGATATTCTCCCAGAGCTCATTTGGTCTACGCTCATTGGTGCTCAAGGCCTCAAACCTGTTCCTGAGATAGTTTTGAAATTCGAATGGGATAGACTTTTAAGATCAAATTTTTGTTCCTGTGTACTTGATTTAATTTTCTTCAACTTCAGCTTGAAGCTCAACATCAGGAAAACAAAGATTCTCACTGGGCCAACTGGAAGCATCAGTATGGATGGTGAAGAGAGTGAGATAGTTAACAGTTTTCGTTTGCTTGGCTCCACAATCAACACTCTTCGTAACAGCAGCCAGGAAATCAAGAGACAAATTGCATTGGGAAAGTCAGTTGTGAGGGACCTCTGAAGAATACTGAAGAGCAACAACGTCAGGCTGGAGACTAAGTTGTGCCTGATCTGGGCTATAGTCTTTGCAGTTACGTGCTGTGCATCAGAGAGTTGGACAGTGAATAAGGATGATGAAAGAGAATTGATGCCTTTGAGCTGTGGTGGTAGAGAAGAGTGTTGAACATACCATGGACTGCTAGGAGAACAAATAGGTTTGTCCTGGAGAAGGTGAAGCTGGAATGCTCCTTGGAGTCAAGTATTCTGAAGTTTCATCTGACATACTTTGGGCATGTTGCAAGGAGGGAGTGGTCCTTGGAGAAAGACATCATGTTTGGCAGAGTGGAAGGTCGGCGAAGGAGAGGAAGACCTTCGAGGAGACGGATCAATTGATTATGCGACTGGAGTGGTGGGAATAAGTGCGTTTGGGATTGCTAGGTTGGCACAGGATAGAACGGCATTTAGAGCTTTTGTACAGAAGATTGCTATGAGTCACAAGCGACTCAATGGCACATATCAACAACAACAACAACATACCAAATTAGACTTTTTAATGGGATAAGAACGCAAAAATGTAATTTTTTTTTTCTTATGAAACGCATTGTAAAAACGTAATTTTTTAAAATGTGTGTGTGTGTGTGTGCGTGCCATCAAATGGGATCTGACTGGTACAGGAGGAGATTGCCCCTCCTTCTCCAGCAGTGTATCTGGCAGATTCCAACTGTGCACCTCTGGGACTGCAGTGCAGTTTCTCACCATTAGGCCACCAGAGCTCCCTAAAATGTAAATTTTTAATGGGTAATAGATTAAACAAGAGAGAAAGTGCAAAATAATTTCACTAGATGGAAAAAATATTAACAATATTTATCACCTATTCCTAGGGCAATTGATGTCACATTGATTTTTGGAGTCTTATTTTTTTGTCAATGCCCTCAATACAGCTTTTACTTCCTTTTTCATTACCTTTAATTCCTGTTCACATGGTACTTAGTGTTCATAAGGTTTTAAAAAGCCTTTTATTTAGAAAGTAGATGGCCCATCAGGCTACCTAGTCTGTTTTAATCAGGGAATTCCACCAAAACCTGTCCATGAAGGGAAAGCTTTTTGGAACTTGACACACCAGTGACAAAGATTTCAATATCACAGCAACCCCAAGAAATCTCAGTATTGCAAACTGACAGACAAGTGATGCACTACTTAGAACAATGCCCTTGGATACACTCACCAGCCTATGCCAGGTAATTTGGAGGATGATTGTCTGGCCAACAGATTGGAAGAGGTCCATATTTGCTCCCATTCCCAAGAAGGGTGATCCAATTGAATGAGAATATTATCAAACAATAGCATTGATATCATATGCAAGCAAAATATTGCTGAAGATCATTAAAAAATGGCTGGAACAGTACATACATAGGGAATTTCCAGATGTTCTAGAGGGATTTAGAGGAGTTCATGCATCAGGGATATCATTGCTGATCATCCTGGCTGAAAGTAAGGAATACCAGAATGTCTATTGGTGCTTTAATTACTATATAAAGGTATTTGATTGTGTGGATCATGACAAACTATGTCTGATATTGAGAAGAATGGTGCTCATACCTATACCTGGAGTAGGAGGCTGTTGTGCGAATGAAGCAGGGGAGCACTTCATGGTTTGGGATTGGGAAGGGAGTGCATTAGAGTTGTATTCTCTCTCCATACCTGTACAATCTATATGCTAAGCAAATTATCCAAGAAGCTTGCTGAAAATGAGAAGTACTTAAAGCACTTGCTGCAGAGGATCAAAGAAAAAAATCTTCAATATGGATTGCATCTCAAGGTCAAGAAAACAAAAATCCTTACCATGGAACAATAAGCAGCATCATGATATAAGGAGAAAAGATTGAAACTGCAAAGTACTATACCTTACTTGGATCCATAAACAATATCCTTGCTACCAGAAGTAAGATGATAAGGAGAGACTTAATATTGGAGAAGTCTGCAGTCACGGACTTCTCCAAAGTATTAAGAAACAATGGTGTTAGTTTAAGGATTAAGTTAAGTTTGATTTAGACTATGGTCTTTTCAATCACTTATCATGCACCTGAAAGCTTAACTTAAAGAAGAAAGATGATGAATTGATGCCCTTGAGTGATGTTTTCTGAGAAGAAATTGGAATATTCCATGGACTTCCAAAGGAACAAATAGACATTGTCTTCTCCAAGACAAGTAGACAGACAATGTCTTCTTCAAGACTTTGGAGAAGGTACAATCAAAATGCTCTGTGAGGCAAAGGTAATAAATACACTTTGGGCATGTTGCTAGCAGAGACTAGTCCTTGGAGAAAGACATAATGCTTGAAAAGGTGGAGGGTCAGTGAAGAGAGGAATACCCACAACCAGGTGGATCAACACACTCACTATAACAATTGGCTCAAGCATTAGAAAGGAAGAGATAGGCACAGATAGGAAGAAGTAAGTTGTTCATACTGTAGCTGTGAGTCTTACTCATCAGATGGCAATAATAACATTAAACCACAATACTATTAGTTTTTTTTAATAAGACAAAGGTTGTTTCAACTCAGATAACATGGATAAGAGGATTTTTTTTAAAGTTAAATGTTTGATAACTGTCAAAAAAAGGGAAAACTTTTCATTCATGCACTAAGATGTTCAAGTTTCAACATCAGATGATTCATCAATACTGTAAAGTCATCAGACAGCAACAAATGATCTAGAAAGCAGACTACAAAAAAAAAATCACATTTTATTTAAGGTAACCTTGTACAACATTTTTACAATAGCTCCACTTGACTTAGTTAAATTAGGATAAACATTTTCATAATTTCTTTAATATAGATGGTAGTAAATTTATGGTTATAATTCATTTGTGTGAATTTACGTTTCAAGTGCTGATGTTTCATTACATAGATATTCAATACCTGAATCATTTAAAAATGCAATACAATATATTTCATGAGTTCTTATTACATTAATGAAAAAGTGAAAGAATATTTATTTTTCCTTATTTTAATTAAAAAGCATACCTTCAACAATATAACATTTGATGTGTTTAGAAATCAAATGTCACCTTTATGTTTATACTCATCCAAAATCTGACAATAAAACTGACATAAGAAAAATATTGTCATGTTTGTAAAGGATTGATTTTTAGGTGGGAAAATAAAAACCTGAAGATTCATTAATACATGTAAATAAAATTACTTACTATTACTGTTACAAACCTTTTATAAGAAATATAAATGCAGGCTATACACATGGATTTCACCTTACGGTGTGTACAGGAATAAGCTTTATTACATCTGTGGAAGGAATCATTGGAGAAGTTCCATATCAACAGTCAGTGAAAATGAGGCCAGATGATGACTGTGAAACAGACAATCAACTCATATACAAGTTCAAAGTAAAGCTAAAGAAGGTGAAAGCAAATTTACAGGAATAAAAATTTGACCTTGAGTCCATCCTACCTGAATTTAAAAACAAGCTCAAGAACAAGTTTGAGATTTTGAACATTAATGAACAGAGACCAGATGAGCTGTGGAAGGATATCAAGAATATTACCCATGAAGAATGAAAAAGGTCATTATGAAGACAGAAGAAGAAAAGGCCAAAATCTATGTCATAAGAGATCTGAATATTTCACTAGAGTGCTGAGAAGCCAAAACAAAAGGAAGAAATCAAGAATTTAAAAAGTTGAATAGAAGACATCAAAGGGCAGCATGGGAAAAGCAAAGTATTATAATGAATTGTACAAAGAATTATAGTACGAAAATCAAAAGAGCCAAACTCATTCTTTATTCCTTAAGCTGAAGGAACTAAAGTACAAAAATTCAAGCCATGACATACAATGCTTAAGGATGTTATGGGCAGAATATTGAATGATCCAGCAAGTATTAAAGGAAGATGGAAGGAGTATGCAGAGTACCAAACAGAATTGGCTGACGCAGAATTTCAAGAAACAACATATCAAGAGGCAATGGTAATGAAGGAAGAAGTTCAGGCTTCTCTGAAGGACTCTGCAAAAAATAAAGCCCCAGAAATTGATGGAATACCAATAGACACATTTCATCAAACAGGTACTGCCCTGGCTGTGTTCATCAAGTTGTGGCAAGAAATCTGGAGGACAACCACCTGGCCAATTTACTGGAAGAGATTCATATTTATTCCCATTCCAGATGACCCAACAGAGTGTGGAAATTATCATACAATATCACTCATATCACACACAAGCCAGATTCTCTTGAAGATTATCCAGAAATTGTTAGAATAGTATATCAACTGAGATCTACCAGAAATACAAGCTGGCTTTAGAAGAGGCCGTGGCACCAGAGACATTATCACCAGTGTTAGATCGATCTTGGCAGAAAGGAAAGAGTACCAGAGGGATATCTATTTGTCTTTCATGATTATGTAAAAGTACTTGACTGTTTGAATCACAACAGATTGTGGCTAACCTTGAGGAGATTAGGAATCCCAGGACACTTGACTGTGCTTATGTGAAACATATACTTGAATCAAGAAGCAGTCCTCAGAACAGAGCAAGCAAACACTGAGTGGTTCAGAATAAGGAAGAGAGTGAGTCAGATATTTATTTTGTCTCTCTATCTTTTAAATCTATATGCAGAACAGATTTTCCAGGAGGCTAGGCTTTAGTAAGAGGAATGTAGCATCAGTACTAGAGAAAGACTCTTTATCAACCTATGTTGTGGAGATGACACAGCTTGCTTGCTGAAACTGAGGTGGACTCTAGTCTTTAATATGGATTGAAGCTCAACATCAAGAAGACACACGGTCAGGAAATCAAAAGATGAATTGTATTGGGTAAATATGCTGTAATGGATCTATGCAGAGAACTGAGAAGCAACGATGTCCATCTAGAGACTAAGGTATGCCTGATCCAGGCAATGGTCTTTGCAATTATTTGGTATGTATCAGAGAGCTGGACAATGACTAAGGATACCAGAAGAAGAATTGATACCTTTGAGTTGTGGTGCTGCAGAAGAGTCATGAATGTACTACAGACTGGCAAGAAAACAAATAGATCTGTTTTTGGAGAGGGTGAAGCCAAGTTTCTCCTTGGAAGCTAGGATTTTGAAGCTCCATCTAAAATACTCTGGGCATGTAGCCAGAAGGGACTGATCCTTGGAGAAAGACATCATGGTTGGAAGAGTGGAGGGACCATGCACGAGAGGAAAAACCCAGATGAGGTAGACTGATAGAGTAACTGGGCAATGTGGTTAGGTGTGCTGAAGTCAGTGAGCCTGGTTCAGAACAGAGACTGCTTCTGATATGTTGTACATAGGGTCACTATGAGTCACAGGTGTCTTTAGGGCACGTAACAACAACAACAACAACAACATCATTGTAGCTAATAATTTCATATTTGCCTTACTAGCATTAATATCTAATGTTCATTAAGAATTTATCATTTAAAATTATAATTTTATATTAATCCCATGTGCTGTTAATATTTACCTGTTTTACTGCAAAACATGAACAAAATGGGCCACATATAGTATGATTTGTTTGTCTGAGGTCAGAAATCCAGTAAATTGACAAGTGATTTACATTTGACTCTAAAACTCAGTTATCTGCTATACTCTCAACTATTTTCATGTAATTATAAATGTTTTATTAGCACCAAAATACACCAAAAGCATTTGATAGTTATATCCTCTATCTGTGAAAGATACAACTCTCTTTCACGGATGCATTTAATGGCCCAAACTGAGTGGAATACAATAAAGGACCTTGATTGCTTTTGCAAATTGAAGAATTCTTTTTCATCCTTTTCGTCTACCATAAAATACAGGATAGATTCTGACTTACAGGAACCCAGTGTACAATAAAAGAAAGTAAGATTCTGTTCTGTTTCATCTTTGCAATTATTATTGTATTTTAGTCCATTGAGGCAGCCACTGTGTTGGTCCATCTTCTTAAGTATATTTCTTTCCTTCTCTGACTCTCTCCCAAACAAGATATCCTTCTCCATAGATTGGTGCTTCTTTGATAATTTTCCCAAAGCAAATTAGAATAAGTCTCTTGTTTTCCTTATTTTTAAGAAGCATTCTGACTGCAGTTCTTCTAAGAAAAATGTGTTTATCTGTCTGACTGTCCATGGTTATATATTCAATATTCTTCAACAGCATCAGAATTTAAATGCCTCAGATGTTTCATTTCCCTTACTTTTCCAGTTTTCACACGCATGTAAGATAAACAGTAGAAAAGTACTTGTTTATAACTGATATAAGGAATTAGTCAGAAACAAAGATAGATGTGAAATGTCTTTGGTAGTCTAGTGGTAAGGAGTTGTACTGTCAACACAAGGGCAAAGAGTTCAATTCCACCAGCATTTCTTTGGGAGAAAAATTGACAATAATCCCCTAGGTAATTTACAGCCCTGAAAAGCTTCTGGAGGGTCAACTGTGAGTTAATTCCAACTTGCAGATATTTAACAATAAGAAAAAAACCAAAAACACAACTAATTTCAATGTAGAGCCCTTGAATGGTGTAAATAATATGTTCAAATTCTACTTATAAGTATGCAGATTCAAGTTCACATAGAGTTACCTCAAAAGAAAGACCTGATGTTCTAATTCTGAAAATCAGCCATTGAAAATTCTTAAAGTGCAGTCTACTGTGACATAGTTGAGTCTTCAGGAATAATACCAAGCACTTCAGGTCCTCCTCAGTTTCAGCAAGCAGGGTTGTGTCATCTGCATAATGCAGATTTTTGGCAGATCTTCTACCAATGATCCCACATTGGGAGCCCAGCCTCCCAGATAATCTGTTCTGTATACAGGCTGAAAAGGTATGGAGACAG
>NW_006399990.1:4279789-4281379 GCF_000299155.1 Elephantulus edwardii | reverse complement strand
TTTTTTTGTTATTTCCTTCAAAGCAGCCTGGACTACTTCTTCATTCATCACATAGGCTCTTGCTCCTATATTGTTTCATTAAATTCTTCTGTGTCTGCCAGTTCCTTTCTATACAGTGACTCAGTATATTCTTTCCATCTTCTTTTAATACTTTACTTCCTGGATCATTTAATTTTCTGCCAAAAGCATCCTTGATTATAGCAACTCGAGGTTTGAATTAGTTCTTCACTTTCTTGAGCTTAAGAAATGCTGAGAGAGTTCGGCCCTTTTAATTTTCTGTTTCCAGCTCTTTGCGCGTTTCATTGTAATAGTTTACTTTGTCCTCCCGTGGTGCCTTTCGAAATCTTCTGTTCAGCTTTTTAGTATTTTGAATTCTTCTTTCTGCTTTGGCTTCTTTGTGCTCCAGTGCAATATTCAGTGTTTCTTCTGACATCCATTTTGGTCTTTTCTTTCTCCTCTGTCTTTGTAATGAATTTTTGCACTCTTTCTGGATGATACCCTTGATATCCTCCCACAACTCAAAAGTGAAGACTCCAAGGCTGCGCTGGAATCATTGACTGGGACTCGTAGAGAAGACAGAAAGAAATCTTCACAGGCGGATAAGCAGAATAGCACAACGGGCCTCGGACATCCTGTGTGGGAATTGTTAGTGCGCTAGGGCCTATAAGAAGAAACTACCTACACAACGGTTCAACAGGACAGAACACCTTCGCTCGGGAAACATTACCACTAAACTTAAGAGACAATGGTCACAACTTGAGAGAAATAATTAAGATAGGCTTTATTAATCAAGAAATATCTCAGGGATATATCCTTAAAAATTCTTTTTACAGTGGTAATTTTCTTCCCAGACAAGGTTTCTGAAATAATAAAAAAAAGTGAGAAAAAATTATATATATCACAGTTAATGATACCAGTATGTAAGAATTTACCTCATTTCCTTTCTTGAAGAATAAATGTCAGAAAATATAAGGTGTACAGAAAAACATGAAAATGGAATAACTAGTTTTAGTAACAAGCTGTATTGTTCAAAACAGAAAACTCGATTTTATATTTGATATAACTTTATATTTAATAAAACTTTATTTCTCTCCATTTGATAGTTTTATGTATGCATTTTTTTGTACTTTATGATCTTCAAGGAAAGTAGAAAAATTATAAGTTATTATTAGAAGTTCACTTGTCACTATAGTATGCTGCAGGGCACAAAGCAGACAGAGATTCCCAGAAAAATGGCTGAAGTATAATTAAATGGGATGTTTTTGTGAAATTTGCTAAGAATACTGTGAGGAACTTGGAAAAGGCTTTTGGTAAATAACTTTGAAATATTGAGTCTAAGACTTAATAAAATGTCAATACAGAAGCTATTTTATCACTTTGGCTAAAGAAAATGTTCCTGATTCTGCAATGCTAGATTTGAAATCATTTCCTTTAACAAATTTTTGCATCTTCTCTGTCTTAGCTCCTGCTTCAGTTACAAAAGACAAACTACTGTCTATAAAACCTTGCATATATATGAGCATGTTATATATTACATGTAATATATTATTATTTATTGTAATGCATATTTATATCATGTAAGGATGAACA
>NW_006399990.1:4271378-4279477 GCF_000299155.1 Elephantulus edwardii | reverse complement strand
ACTATGAAAGATTACTTTATTTTACTTCACTGAAATTAAACAAAATACAATAGGTAAACAGCTCATAATTAGTTTTTCTTGTGACTTTTAAAATATATACCTCCTTGCTCTGTGGCTACTACTACATAATATTTAAAGTATAAGCTTCTCAAACAAATTAAGAAGCAAAAGTTATTCACTGCTGCTGAGTTTGCTTCTATTCATAGCAATATTTTATTGAGTTTCTGGATTCTTTTTCTTCTCAATATTAGCCACAATTTGATGTGATCCACACAGTCAGATGGCTTTGCAAAATAAATGAAACACAGATACACATTATTCTGGTTCTCACTGCTTTTAGCCAAGATCTATTTAATATTTCATCTCCTTCCCCAGTCTGATTCTGAGAAGAATGGACTCCCAGAAGATTTGATTGTGCTTATTGGAAACACATATTTGGAGCAAGAGGCAGTGGTCAGAACGGAGCAAGGAGACACTACAAGGTTCAAAATCAGGAAAGGGGTATGCCAGGGACGTATTCTGCCTTCATATCTTTTCAATCTCTATGCAGAATAGATCATCTGGGATGCTGCGCTGTACAAGGAGGAATGTGGCATCAGGATTGCAGGAAGATTCATTAACAACCTGCGTTAGCAGATGACATAACCCTGCTTGCTGAAACTGAGGAGGACAGGAAGCACCCACTGCAGAGGGTCAAGGACTGCAGACTTAAATATGATTGAAGCTCAACATCAAGAAAACAAAGATTCTCATCAGCATCAGTATGGATGATGAAGAGATTGAGATGGTTAACAGTTTTAGTTTGCATGGCTCCACAATCAACACTCTTGGTACCATCAACCAGGAAATCAAGAGATGACTTGCAATGAGAAAGTCAGCTGTCAGGGGCCTCTCGAGAGTACTGAAGAGCTAGGATGTCAGGCTGAAGACTAAGGTGCACCTGATCTGGGCTATAATCTTCACAATTGTGTGCTATGCATTCGAGAGCTGGATGGTGACAGGGATGATAGAAAGAGAATGATGCCTTTGAGCTGTGGTGCTGGAGAAGAGTGTTGAATATACCATGGACTGTTAGGAGAACAAACAGGTTTGTCCTGGAGAGGGTGAAGCCAGGCTGCTCCTTAGAGTGAAGGATTCTGAAGCTTCGTCTGACTGACTTTGGTTATGTTGCAAGGAGGAACCGGTCCTTAAAGAAGGTCATTATGTGTGGAAGGGTGGAGGGACAGCACAGGAGAGGAAGATCCTCGATGAGATGGATCGATTCTGTGATTGGTGTGGTGGGAATAAGTGTGTCGGAGACGGTGAGGTTGGCACAGGAAAGAGCAGGGTTTGGGCTGTTGTACATAAGGTCACCATGAGTCGCAAGAGACTTGATGGCACATAATAACAACAACAACATTTAATATTGGTAATGATGTCCAAAGTACCACAGCCTCTTCAAACCCAACTTATATTTCTGATAGTTCTCTGTTGATGTACTGTTCCAGTCACTTTGGGCTATCTTTATCATGATTTTGCTTGAGTGCCATAGTAGTAACACTGTCCCACACTCTGTTGGATCATCATTTATTGGAATATGAATAAATATTGTTCTCTTTCAGTTAGTTGACCAGATAGTTCTCCAGATTTCTTGGCACATCTTGGTGAGTACTTCCAGGGCTGCAGCTGCTCATATGAAACCCATGCTTAGACCAGGAGGCAGTAGTCAGAACAGAGCAAGAAAACACTGTGGTGGTCAAAATCAAGAACACAAAATTTATGTACCAAGAACCCATACTTTCTTCCTACCTTTTCAATTGAAATATAGGACAGATAATTCAGGAAGCTGGACATTATGAGGAGTCATGTGGCATGAGGATTGGAGAAGACTCAAACAGCCTATGTTATGCAGAGGACACAACCTTGCTTGCTGAAACAGAGGAGGACTTGAAGAATGTGTTATAGTCTTCATTATGGACTGAAGCTCAATATCAAGAAAATGAAGATTTTCACCACTGGGCCAACTGACAGCATCATGAAACATGGATAAAAGATTGAGATGTCAATAATTTCAGCTTGTTAAATTCTATGATCTAAACCCTTGGCACCAGCAGTCAGAAAATCAAAAGACTAAATGCATTAGGAAAATCTGCTGTCAGAGACCTTTCCAGAGCACTGAAGAGCAATGAAGTCAGGCTAGAGATGAAAGTACACCTGATCTAGCTCATATTATTTTCTTTTACTTGCTATACTGTAGAAAGCTGAACAATGAATAGGATGGCAGATGAATTCATGACTTGAGTTGTGGTGCTGGACAAGAATATTGAACATACCATGGACTGCCAAGAGAACAAGCAGATCTGTGTTAGAGAGGGTGAAACCAATTTGGGCCTTGGAGGCAAGGATTTTGAAACTGTCTCACATACTTTGGGCATGTTGCCAGGCGGGACCAGTCCTTGGAGAAGGACATCATGCTTGGAGGGGTGGAGGGACAGTACAGGAGAAGACGAGCCTGGATGATGGATTGACATAATAACTGAATTAAAGAGGGTACATGTGTCAGAGACAGTGACATTGACTCAGGATTAGCACAGATGCAGAGCTATTGTATATTGGGTCCCTGTGAATTTCAGTCAACTTGATGGCATATAATATCAACACTAAGTCTCTGAAACTGAAGTTTTACAGGAGAAGATTTCTAGATGTTTACAATATTAAACTGTTAGATCATAGATTAAATGTTCCAGTAACTGCAATATCAACTCATAAGATTACCTGAAAAGACAACTTCAGTAAATTACTAGTGTAATGTTGTTGTTGTTGATTGCCTGTAAGTCGAGCTCAATTCATAGCAACCCTATGAATGAAAGGCTTGAAGCTTCTCTACAGCTATTGACATTTATCAAAGTTCATAGAGTTTCTGGATGCATGTAGTTTAGAAAGTGGATGCCACTTCTGCTTCCAAATTAGTGAAACAGATAGTCTTTTATGCATTTAATTTTTGGGGGCCATTGGCCTTAATAGTATCTACAGTTATAAAGACAAGTCCTATAAATTAAAGATGGATATCTTAAAATCTGGATTCTGGAAGACCAAAAATTTTTAGCCAAATGGAGAACACAAAGGAGAAATTATAAAAGTCTATGGAAAATACCATCAGGCTAAAGTGATTTATGATTTTTAATATTTTATTTATGAGAGAATTAATTATATTCACCAGAGTTTTTAAAATGTGAATATTTGTTTATGTAACTGTCTCTTGCATTTAAAGACCCTTTACTTAGTTCTAAGTGATGAAAATGTTTACAATTTTCTGAGCCTTTGAAAAGACTCTTTTATTTTCTAGTATTTACCTTTTAGTATAATTAAACAATAACTTTTCAAAATTCAGAAAACCAGAAATTTTAAAATGGTAAGAGAAAGATTAACTCAATTTAAGGAACTTATAAATGGGTCTTGGGTTGGTGCCTTCGCAAGAACGGTCTATTTCTGTGTTTTTATTAATACTGTCGACTTGCTACAACAGGTGACATTTTTATCCCCTTAGGCTGTCCATTAACCAAATGAAAGGCCATCTGGAAAGGGATTCTGTTCTTTGAAAAATGTGACAGGGCTGATGGCTTTTTAACTGCTAGTCATCTATGATTGCTGGTAAACACTGGAAATTAGTGTTGATCCCTCAGAATTAAGAAGTTAGTCAAGTACTTAGAACTGAAGCTGAGGAATAACTGTTAAACCAGATGTGCAGATCAAGTCAGACTTAAGAACAAAAGTAAAATATTTATTTCTATGGGAGCCAACAAAATAAGTTGTTTATTCTTCATGACTATTTTTTTCCAGAAAACACAAATATTTTATACATTTGTAAATACTTACATTAAGATATACATTTTTAAGCTTATAAAAAATGAAAAAAAATCAAGATTGATTAGTTATTTGAAACTGATGAGATAAAGAAGTATATTTATTATGTTACAATTTAGGGGTAATTTCCTCATACAACAATTTTACAATATTGATTTTGGGGATGAACAGAAGTAATTGTGATGATTGACTTCTACTGAGAGTCTTTTCATGATCAAAATTTAAAGGATCTCTAACAGAGTCATTTTAGAGGGACCTTAGAAACCATGTCCAATTAATTTTCCTTTTGTATAAGGATTTGGTGTCCATAGGTTTAGATTACTTTCTAAAGTGTGTATGCATTGAGTGGCAAGGATTATAATTCATCCCGGAGGGAAATCTTAAAAAACAGGCATTCCTTTTACAGTAGATCATCCATCCATTATTGAATTAGAGACCATGTGAATCAATAAATGTTTCCTTCAAAGAGACTATAAACTCACATAAACAGAATTTATAATTTAAACAGTAACAATATGGAAAAAAAAATCACTGCCACTGAATTGATCCTAACTCATAGTCACCTGTAGAACAGATAAAACTGTCCATCAAATTTCCAAAGCATTAAATCTTGAACAGATATAAGCATAGTATCTTGTCTTTTCCATGTGGAGTCACCAGTGGGTTGAAACCACTGACCTTTTGGATAGCAGCTAAGTTTTATAAACAATGAAGCAACAGCTGTGGCAGAGCTCAGGAACAAATCCTGTGTATATAATCTACTTTCTTAAAATTTTGTATTATAAATAGAGATGCATTTAAGCATAATAATTTTAGCTGATTTTTCATTGTAATGAACTTTTATAATTATTAACTAGAACTGTTAACATGTTGAAATGTAAGTATTCTTTTTCCTTAGAAAGAATTTATATACTTAGCATCTAAAAAAATACTTCAATGTACTTTTTAGTGAAGAAACTCTGCTTCTCGTGATGTTTTTGTTAATCATGTGTCACTCATTTCCTATGGTGTAGTGGAATCACATTTGCATGAAGTCTATCTCCAGTTCTTAATGTAACAATGATTATTATAAAGAAAAGAGGAACCTAAATTAACACGGGGAATGTAGAATATTCTCAGGGCATTTTCAAGCCATGATATTTTAAATTATCTCCCATGGATCGGAAAATTAGACAATAAATAAGGATAACAAAATATAAATAATGATTCTGAGGTGTGTTGTTGATAAAGTACTAAATATCCCATGGACTGAAAGATAGCAAACTAGTCTATCTTAGAGGAAGTGGAAATAAGGTGCTTCTTAGAGACAAGTATGGTAAAACATTATCACATATTCTCTAGCCATGCTGTCAGAAGTAATGAGGCCTTTCAAAAAGACATCACGCTGGGAAAAGCTGAGATCCAATTCAAAAGAAGACACTTGACAAGAAGGAGTAACACAGTGACTATTATAATAGGTTAGAACATATCATAGATTGTGACAATGGTACCAGATATAGCAAGTTTCAGATGTATTTTTCAGAGTGCAAGGACAATAGTAGTGCTACCACAGATTTCTTATAAGTGTAGACCGGAAATGTTACCTCATCTAAATGGTATCAAAATCTTCCCCTAAATAATATGAGCAATAATTCTTGTAATTACCTCCAAAGCCTTGCACAATCTATTTGTTGTTTGGTTTTCCTGTCACAACTCTCATCATATCCTTTGCTCATTTTGTTCTTTGTCATGACATCCGAATACAGGAGATTCACTTTCCAGGTCTCTGCTTGGGATGTCCTTGCCTCTCTCTGGCCTACTTCGCTCAATCAGATTGTGATTTAGTTTCTTGGTCTTCCCAGAAAGATACTCCAGTCATTGCAAACTCAAAGAGGTTTCATGAACCATGTATATATTCTAAGAAGGACTTACAATACTCAGAATTTCATATTTATCATCAAAATAATGTAATTATGCTTTTGTTTTTGGAGTAGAATGTAAACTTCTAGAAGAACTAGGCTGACTTCTTTCCACCAATGTCAGGGGAAAGCTAAGTACAAGATATTTGAGCTGACAGCCTAATTTTATGCCAACTTTAACCTCCTATACTAATTACTACATTCTCATTTTATAGATATGGAAATAATGTCTTAGGAATTTTGATTCCCGTATAAGGTTAACAAGTGAGTGTACAACGGCTTTAAATTTTGTTTTTAACTCTCCTGGATGAAGGTAGTTTTCTTCCAAACTTACTTTTAGAAAGCTGTGGTAATGTCAGCTTTGGGATCATAGTCCATATAACATTGTGCTGTTAACCAAAAGGACATTACACTCTGATGATTTGAATCCATCAGTTACTCCACAGGAGTCTCAGAAATCTCCTCTCACTGAGCTTTGAAATTCACCCTCCTGATGGAGAGGCACTTGAAGTCGCAACAGACTGAGCAGTAGTGTTTTTTGATGACTTCTAGAAATAACCACATACTTCTTTATCTTTCTTTGTCAAACTAATTTCTCACTAGATTAAGTTTATTTCTATATTTTCCATATTCTACTCTAAGTGTTAAATAATTAGAAGATTTATTATTCAATATTTTTAAAAGTACACTATTTTATTCTCTTTCTCTACCTTAAACATAATAGTATAGGTTAGTGTCATCATTAAAATTTTTAGCTATAAATTCTTGCAAAATAATATTCAAACAGTACAGAAGTTTCTACTCAACATTTAGATACAAGTTATTTAAATAATTTATTTTAAAATTTAACTTTAAACACTCAGTTCAGTGATTGTCAGTTTAAAAAGTAATTGCCTGTAATTTCACCATGTTTCCTCAGCATGAGAAGCTTTTTCCCTCCCATCCTGAGTTTGTTTTATGTCTACCTCTGGATGGATAGACTAGACACATCATACCCGGGTGCTCTGAAAGCAGGCTTATTGATGTTGAAGCCTTTTAAGAAGTTCAGAAAAATGAAAGTAATGAGCTTTGTCATGCCACCAGAAACAAAGTGGTTTTAGTTCTTAAAGAATTGTTTAGAACAGCACGGCAAGCAGTACAATCAAATTATTTTGTCTGCTTGTCTAACATGAAGGCAACATTATCAACTGACATCCTGCAGCTCAGAGATAAGACTCTGGAGAAAGGCCTGGGATAACTGTTTATCTTACAAGAGACAATGATTAGGTAATTTGGATATTTCATATTTAATAAAAACTATTTAAATCAGAAACCATCAGACCTGCACTGATGGAACTTGCATTTTACATTGTACCCTCTATTTCCAAAATGTGATTGAATCCTTTTAATTTTTAAGGAGCACTCTTTAAAATGAAGGAAGCGTATTAAATGCTTGGAATTACTTTTAAATTAAACCATACAGCTGACATGAATAAAAGGGGACCTCCTACAGCGCTCCATAATGGTAGGGAGCATGACCAGCCGCAGAACACTTGATTTGTTTTTTCGACACTAGGTTTGATCTGTACTGCAATGAAAATATTGAGAATGATTTCTGGTCCTCACTGATACCACAAATAATAACTTGCATAAAGCCAGAGGAGGAATCAAAGATCCATTTACGCTACGATTCATATGTGCCTGTGCACATACAAAAATGCTCAGTGTTCTATAATCAGGCCTGCAAACACTTTTTCATTCATCTCCATTTCATTAAAGCTGTGAAAAGGAGGAACAGATGAGATCAAATGTAAAAAAGAATGAGGTTAGAAAGCAAGGTAAGCTGAGTTTTTAAGGTGAAAAAACTTACTTGCTATATATACTCAATTTTCAAGTGAATTGTATTTCATAAAGTAATCATAGAAATGGCTTTTTCACAGCAAAGGGCTTTTTGAATCTTCAAATCAAAATGTAAAAATACACAGCTGTGGACTTCTGTGCTGAATAAATCACAATAATTAAGATCTTATTCTTCAAGGAGGCACTTTATATGGGTGAACAGAAGCCACAGAAAACAGTTTTCACTCTTTTTAATAAGATCTATTTGTTTCATATCTGATTTAGTTATGGATTTAGACTGTCTCTGTATGTGAGAGTGTGTGCATACCTGAATTTCAAGACATATGTTGTGTTATGTAGCATCCGGTAGGAATCAACTCATAGCTGACCAATAGGGGTTTTTTAAGAGACAGCTAACAGCATGGGAAGGGATTGTCCATTTGTCTCTCAAAGAGAACCTGATGGATTTTAACAGCAAATCTTTGGGTTGACATCGCACTCCTTATAACTATGCCACCAGTGGTCCCTTCATTATATATA
>NW_006399990.1:4254472-4271203 GCF_000299155.1 Elephantulus edwardii | reverse complement strand
CCAGAGAGGGTAAGACAGTGATGTTTCTTGGAGGCAAGGATTCTGAAGCTTCATCTGATATATTTTGGACATGTTGCAAGGTGGGACCTGTCTTGGAGAAGGACGTCATGCTTGGGAGGGTGGAGGGGCAGTGCAGAAGAGGAAGACCCTAGTAGATAAGATGGATTGATTCAGTGACTGGGATAATGGGAGTAGGTATGTCAGAGACAGTAAAATTGGCACAGGATAGAGCAGAGTTTAGAGATGTTGTACATAGGTTCATTATGAGTTGCAAACAACTCGACAACACATAGCAACAACAATTTTGATAATAGCTATCTTAATGTAATTGGGCTTTATAGTATGTTTCCTTTGTCTTACATTGTTTTACTTCCCCATTTGCAGTGTTTAAAAAAATTAATGTTCTTTTCCAAAAATCAGCTATTTTTTTAAGATTTTGAACATTTTTTTCTTAATTATTTTAAAAATTCAAAATGACTAAACAGGTGTATAAAAGAACCTTCAATGTCTTCAACTCTATTCAGAAAAAAGAGCTTCAACAACCATCAGATTATCACATGTCTAGTACACTTCTTAGTTTTTGTTTTTAGGTGACATCAAGTAGAATTGGACTTGTAGTTCGTGTAACAATAGAACTAAATCCTGCACAAATTCTGCACTGTTTTCTCAATCTCTGCTCTACTTAAATCCATTTTTTGCTATCACTGTCAACTTATCTCCATTAAGGAACTTTCTGGTTTTTATTGGCCTTCTCCTTTCCAAGCATGATGTCCTCCTTGAAAGACTGGCATCTCTTGAATAGTTTTGGAATATTCTAGTCTTCCTATTTTACTGTTATTAGTAGAATGGGAAAAATATACTATGATTCAAAATTAAATTCTCATTTACTGCCTTTCTGCTCATAGGAATCCTAACAACAGAGGAAATAGAAGTGCTTATAAAACTTCCATATCTATAAATCTCTGTGGATGTAGGTGGATACACCTTTCTCCAGCCAAATCCTGGTATGTTTAAACCATAGACTTTTGGGTCATAAACCAAATAGCCACTAGACACGAGGGCTCCTTTAATGAAGATTTGGACACCAATAATTGTAGCTGTATCAAAGTTATTTGTGAACATTGGTAAAAATTTAAAATTAGTAAATATTTCCTCAGTAAGCTTGGTGTAACTAATTTGCCCTATTAAAATATTTGCAAAATGTTACCAACTATCATGTAAAACTGTACTAATGTTATCATTGTTCTGATGGGGAAAAATTGAAACACAAACAAAATACTTAAAGTGGTTTAACTAAATCTCATCCTTCCTTTTCCCCCAAGAACCTGAATCAACCACCATTGAGTAGATTCTAACTTATAACCCTCTATTGAGTTTCTGAGGCCATAAATCTTTGTATCAGGAGACTTTTGTTGAGCAGTGGATGGATTCCAAATGCAGAGCTTTTGGGTAGTAACCCCACACATATGGTATGCTACCTTATGATACTACCAAAACATCTTTTTAATGAACAGTAGTTTTTCATTCTTCTTTATTTCCCCTTGAAATCATATCAAAAGTCTCATCTTTTAAAATATCTAGAATTTTACCCTTAAACACTTGTAATCTATCCAAATTAATATTTGTGGATGAGGATTTTCGTTGTACCATTTTTCACTGTGTAGGTAAGCAGTTATTCCACCACCACTTACTGGAAAGAATACTTTCCCTAATGTGGTACAATACCATTAAAGCAAACTATGAAATTCTCTATAAATTTGCACTCTAGCATTTCAGGAATGGCAAGGATGACAGGGTAGCTCAAGGTGCAGGTCTGTTCTTCATGGGTCGATATCAGTTATAGTTGCCTTGCTGGTGTTGAACACCAACAACATGTTTGGATTTGCTTTAGAGGGTGCTATTCTTTTGTCACATTAGATAATTTCTCTATACACAAATCTTGATTATTAAATTATGATTATAATAATCATTAATCAAGATTATTAAATATTGATTATAATGAATTATGTTATTCAAAAATCCTCCCCATTGTTCTGTCTCAACAATGTCGTAAATTTTCCTGGCCTTTAGAATACATAAACATTTTAGAATCACCATTTCAATATGACTTAACTTTATTTTTATCATTTTCACTTATGTTGTAATCTTAGTTTTCCATTCTGTTTTTGTACAATTATCATCATGAATTATTTAGTCTACAGAGTCCTTTGGTTGATATCTTGTTAGTATATATATTTTATATTAACATTTGCAAGGAGTCTTATAGGTGATAAGGAAATATTAGAAAAACTATTTTTAACTTCTAACAATTAGGAGAGTTATACTTAACGTAGATTCTAAAATCTAACTAATTTCTCACTCATTTCTTTCTACCACCTAGTTGTTGGTCGCTGTTCACCTGTGACTGATAGCGATCCTAGGTACAACAGCTCTGAAACCTGTCCTATCTTGAGCCAGTATCCCTGACTACAACACACCATCCCTCATTACCATAGTTACTGTATCAATCCATCTCATCTGGGGTCTTCCTTTCCTGTGCTGTGCCTGAACCATTCTGAGCATGATGTCCTTTTCCAAGGACTGGTCTCTCTCTTGGCCGTGTGCTCAAAGTATGTGAGAAGGACCTTCAAATCCTTGCCTCCAAAGAGAAATTTGGTTTCACTCTCTCCAAAACAAACTGCTTGTTCTCTTGACAGTCCATGGTATGTTCAAGACTCTTGTCCAGCAGCACAACTTAAAGGCATTGATTCTGTCATCCTTAGTCCTTGTCCAGTTCTCTAATGCATAGCAAGCAATTGTGAAGACCATGGCCTACATCTCTAGACTGACATTTTTGCTTCTCAACACTCTGGAGAGGTCCCGGACTACAGATTTTCCAGTTCAATTTGTCTCTTGATTTCCTGACAGCTGGTGCCGAGAGTGTTAATTGTGGAGACGAGCAAACTGAAATTGTTAAGAACTTCAATCTCTTTTCCATCTATCATGGTGCTGCCAATTAGCTCAATGTTAAGAAAATATTTTCTAAATTAAGACATTATTAGGGAGCTCTGATGGCCTAGTGGCAATAAACTGTGTTGCAATCCCAAAAGCACATAGTTCCAGGCTACCAGCTGCTTCATGGGAGAAGGATGGGCAATCACCTTCTGTGTGATTAACTGCCTCTGAAAACCTGCTAGAGGGCCAGCTACGTTTTGGTTCCAATTCCATCGTACACCACCACCACCACCACCACCACCACAAGACATTAATATGTGCCCTGTGTACAGTATATTTTCCTTCTTTTTTTCTAGGATGTGATTGCTTTCTCTGGCTATATAACTTGTAATTCTATAGAGACCAAGTCTTCTTTAATGCTGTTGACCCAGACTCTTTTCCTAACATCACTAATTTCTATTTTTCCTTTAAGAGAGTTTAATGAACAACAGTGCTTTATTTTCAGCTCTTTAGTTATTTTTATTTCTCTTTTATTTTGAAAAAGAACCCAAGCGGTACAATGAGTAAAATATTAGGCTGTTAAACAAAAGAAGCTGTTGTTGCTGCTAAGTGTCATATCATAGTAAACATACGTACAACAGAACGACACATTGCTTGATTTTGTGCTATTCTCATATCCATTGTATTTAAGCCCATGGTTGCAGTCACTGTGCCAATCAAATCATCTCATTAAAAGGTCTGTCTTTCTTCTGTTGATCAAGCAAAATGTCCTTCTCTAGAGGCTGACTTCACCTGATGCCAAACTATAAGGTTGAGTCCTACTAGCCACTCAACAGGGAAAAAAATGAGCCAATCCATTTCCATCAAGTTCTGGATCCTTAGAAACCTTTAAAAGGCAGTTCTATCACTGAGTCCTATAGGTCATTGTGAATCTGAATTGGAATCTACTCTGCCACATTAGGTAAATTTGAAGGAAATGAAAACTTTTATTCAGGATTATTTTTCTATACTTTTTAAATTCACTTCTTTCTTTCCCATGGGAAAAGATTGCTCATCTCTTTTCGAAGGAGTCAGAAAAGCACAGCTATTGGTTTAGCAGTACAAATCTCGTGGCAAACTGCACCAGAGTCCGGTTATGGTGCCCTAGTGGCTAGAAGCTGCACTGCAAACATAAAGGCACACAGTTCAAGTCCACAGAAGAAAGATGGACAACCCACTCCTGTGCAAACAACTGCCTTTAAAAATCCACTGAGTGTTAGATATGGTGGATTACAACTCGATGGTACACAATGACAATAATAGTGTTAATATTACAAAGTTCTCATGGCTTGCTGAGTTAGAAGTTGTGCTATATGTCTAAAGTTTTGAACACATCAGTTGCTCTATAAAGACAGACATCTTCTTTCTTCATAATTTACAGCTTCTGGAAACCTCTTGTATGTTCAGATAAGAGCTGGTTCTAACTCAACACTAATGAGTGAGTTTTCAATTGGTGTTACTATTGTCATAACCTTTTTAACCTATCTTTTGAAATAAAGTATGATCAATATTTTCTGTGGGTTTGAGCATATCAGATATTGTGAGAATGGTTCAGTATAGGAAGAGGTTCAAATCTGTTGTTCATAGAGTTATTGTGGATTTTAACAACAACACATACATATATAGTGATCCAATTTTTTAGCAATGACAAAATATTTACAGTATGACTGTAACCATAATTGTCCAAATTTTCAGTCTAAATGTTCTATACACTAGCTCAATTTCAAAATCTATACAGAAAATTTGTATCCGACAAGCACCTGTGTTTTCTGGTTTAGTGTTAAGACTAGAGTGTGGCTCTGGCTCCCTATAGGGTGTGATCAGATTGGACCTTGCCTTTAAAAAGGCTTTTGGCTGCCAATGGAGGGGCTATTTCCAGGATGGGAAGATGAGTGGAAGGGCCTGATTATGCAAAGGTGTATTTTCTGGTTTTAAGTTGAGACTAGGGTGTGTCTCTGACTCAAAATAGGGTGTGAATTGATCAGATTTGGCCTTGCCTTTCAAAATGCTTTGGGGATCTCAGGCCTATGGCCCTCGGCCCTGATTTTTGTGGATGTCTCAAAAACAGGCTTGGAAACAGGAGTGGCATCCACTTCCAAATAAAAAAAAGCTTGCCTCCAGAAACTCTGTGAACTTGAAAAAAAATTAATGTTTTGCGTTCAAGACTTTTGTTCATAGGGTCACTATGGTTTGTCTAGGACTCTATGGCACTTAACAACAACAACAACCTCTATATCAGTCACAATATCTAGTGCCTCATTTTATACTATCATGGCTTCATATTTTAATGAGTTTAAAATATGGATTTTGGCTGCTATTTTTTACTTTTAGTGGGCTGGGAGGTCAATTTTGCATGGAATTTTACATATTTTTATTTATAATTATACTGCAAAAGGATAAGCTATCTTAATACACCTGTACTTATTGATGGCATACAAATTGACATTTTTCAACAAATAGTTGCTACCCTGGACACACCCAGCTGTTGTCAAAAAATCTAGAGGACAACCACCTGGCCAATTGACTGGAAGAGATCTACATTTATTCTCATTCCAGAAAACATCACCAAAAAGAGTATGGAAATTATTGAACAATATCACTAATACCACATGCAAGCAGGATCCTTCTGAAAGTCATAAAAAATTATTAGAACAATACATAATCAGAGAACTGCAAGATCTACAAGTTGGGTTTACAAGAGGCTGTGGCACAAGGGGCATTATAGCCAATGTCAGAAGGATCTTAATTGAAAGCAGAGAGTAGTGGAAGAATATTTATCTGTGTTTCATTGACTATGCAAAGGCATTTGACTGTGTGGATCACAACGAACTGCAGATAACTCTGAGAAGAATGGGAATCCCCAAAACCTAATTGTTTGTTTGACTCTGTGGATCACAACAAGTTGTGGCTAACCTTGAGAAGGAGGAGCATCCCAGAACACCTAATTCCGCTCACATGAAACCTATAGTTAGACCAAGAGGTAGTAGTCAGAATAGGGCAAGGAAACAATGCATGGTTCAATATCAGGCAGGGTGTGCATCGGGAAGCATGAGGCTACCAATTGGACCAGTGGGGAGAGTCTTTGTTTTCTAGATGTTGAGCTTTAATCCATATTTGAGGTTGTAGTCCTCAACCCTCTGCAGCAAGTACTCCAAGTCCTCCTCAGTTTCAGGAAACAAGGTTGTGTCATTTGCATAATACAGGTTATTTAATGAGTCTTCTTCCAATCCTGATGCCGCTTCCTCTTCATAGAGATGGTATGAATAGGAGTCAGATCTATTACATTTATGGAAAGAATCACTGGAGAAGTTCAATACCAGCTATGAAAACTAGGTCAGGTGCTAATTGTGGAACAGACCTCCAACTACTCATATTGAAGTTCAAGCTGAAGCTAAAGAAGGTTAATTTAGACCCACAGAAACCAAAGTTTGATCTTGAGTCTGTCCAACATGAATTTCAAAAACAGGAGGCTTGAACAATAATGAGTGAAGAACAGATCAAAATATCAAGAATATCATCCATGAAGAATTTCAAAACATCATTATAAAGACAAAGGAGGAATAAAAGACCAAGATAGATGTCAGACAAGACTCATAATATTGTATTAGAGTGCCAAGAAGCTAAAACAAAGAAAAGAAATAAAGAATACAGAGAATGGAAAAGAATATTTCAAAGGGCAGCTCAGGAAGGGAAAGCAAAGTATTATAATGCATTGTGCAAAGAGCTGGAGACAGAAAAATCAAGAGTCCAAATCACTCAGCATTTATTTTTCGTCAAATTATGATTTGTTCCTTAATGTATTCATTCTTTTTAATTTACTATTTTAATGAAAGTTTAATAGAGACTTTGTATTTCAATTCATTAATTGTTGCACATTTTCTTCCCTGCCCACCCCATCCCTCCGAGTTGGTTTTTCTCTTTGATAAGTAAAAAAAAACCCCAAAACAAACAAAAAAAAACAAAAAACAAAAATTATTATACAATCACCTCCTAGTCCACTCCCTCATGAAGCTCACATTCTGGACTCTGCAATTAAAATAATACCTGATTATATAAATGCAATATTTTCAAACAGTTCTCTTCCTCATCTGTTCCAATGCAGTATACATTATTTATCCTCTCTTTTCTTAGATTCCTTCCAACCAAGATGTCAGTCCTGTTTTATAACAGTGGCATTATGCAGTATTTGTCCCTTTGTGATTGAGAGATTTCATTCCAGGGTCACCCATTTTGTACAATATTTCATGAATTTCTTGTTTTTCAATGCAGCATGGTAGTCCATTGTGTGAATATACCACAACTTCTCTATCCATTTGTTTGTTGACGGGCACTTGGGTTGTTTCCAACTCTTTGTTATTGTGAAAAAAGCCTGAATGAACATGGGTGTGCATATATCTGCTTGGATGGCAGTTATGGATTCTTTAGGGTATATTCCCAGTACTGAATTGCTGGGTCAAATGGTAACTTTTTGAGAAAGTATCACACTGCCTTCCAGAGTGGTTGCACCATTTTACACTCCCACCAACAGTAACTAAGGGTTCCAATTTCTCCACAACCTCGCCACCATTTGTTGTTTGCTGTTCTGCCAAACTTTGCTAATATTACTGGGGTGAGATGTGCTTTGCTTATTCAGGGCCTCTTTCCATTCCAAATAAAATTGGAGTTTGCCTTTTCCATCTTGTTGAAAAGTAGAATTGGTATTTGTATTGGGATTGCATTGAATGTGTAAATTACTTTTGGTAGTATTGTCATTTTCACAATATTGATTTTTCCTATCCACAATCACTCAACATTTCTTAAGCCGAAGAAACTGAAGAACAAATTCAAGCCTCGAGTTGCAGTGGTTAATATGCTTGGGCAGAATATTAAATGATCAAGGAAGCAATAAAAGAAGATGGAAGAAGTATACAGAGTCACTATATTAGAAGGAATTGCTGACACAGAAGAATGTTATGAAACAATGTATGAGCAAGAGCTGTTGTGATGAAGGAAGAAGTTCAAGATGCTCTGAACAATTTGGCAAAAAACAAGGCCCTCAGTATTGACAGCATGCTAATTGACGTATTTCAATAAACAGATGCTGACCTGTATGCACCCACTCACCAAGTTTTGCCAAGAAATCTGGAGGACAACCACCTGCCAACTGACTGGAAGAGATCTATATTTGTTCCCATTCCAAAGAAAGGTGACCAAACAGAGTATGGAAAGTATCGAACAATATCATTACTATCACATGTAGGTAAGATTCTGCTGAAAGATATCCAAAAACAACTTGAGCAGTACACCAACAGAAAACAGTGTGACGTGCAGACTGGTTTTAGAAGAAGCTGTGGGATTAGGGTTATTATTGTTAACACTAGACGGATCTTGGCTAAAAGCAGAGAATACCAGAGGAATTTTTGTGTTTCATTAACTATGTAAAGACATTTGGCTGTGTACATCACAGCAAACAGTGGCTGACTCTGTGAAGACTGAGAGTCCCAGAACAGTTGATTATGCCTATGAGAAACCTATATTTGGACCAGCAAGCCATTGTCTGAACAGTGAAAGGAGACACTGTATGATTCAAAATTGGGAAGGGTATATACCAGAGATGTGTCCTATCTCCATACCTTTCCAATCTATATTTTCCATGTAGGATGTTAAATGCGTTCCCCGAGAGAAAACAAAACTTTGAAACTATTAATTTCTATTTCTTTTTCATGCCCAAGATATTTTATTGAAATGCACTTGTGTAGCCAATCCTTGTTCTGAGTCTCTCTTCCTCTCTCTCCCTAGTTTTCTTTCTCTTCTCTTCCTCCCTCTCTCTCTTTTCCTCTCTCCGCCTGTATTTTTCATCTTTCTCTCTCCCTCTAGTTCCTGTCTTTTACTATCTTAACTAGTTAACAGAGTATAGCAAGACATTTTTATGAGATTATATGTGAAAGGCTAAATATTCGGTCCAGTAGCTTGTCTCATGCTTTAGTTCATCTATTCTTGTGTGAATAAGAGGAGGAAACCCTAGCTGACAGAGACATCCAAAGCACAATTATCAGGATTTTTGTCTTTTCTCTTTTTATATTTACAAACCAATAAGGGTCATGCTCATTGCAACTTTCTAAAAGTGTTTAAAATAGATTTTTTCTAATGTTAGTCAAGCTTCCACTGCTGTTAAATAATTGTGTGGCAGCTTAGATATAACTCTTGACAGTCTGTGCTAGTTAAAATTGAAACTCATAGAGCACGGCCTGTCATCTCTCTCTGTCATGAATCTTTGCTATTACTAATTTTCTGTAAGCGATATAGTGACCTTAAGGGCGTTTAATTAGCTGTTGGTTTATGTATTTTACATTAATTGTGAAAGCTCTCATTGCTACTTCATGGTTAGATTAACCTTGTTAGTATGTAGAATAAGAAATGGAAAAACCTCGTTAGATCATCTTGCTCACAATCTGAAAGGGTTTTATCTTGTGACTAGAACATAGTGCTTCAATTCTGGTTTTGGAAGCCAGTTATATTCATAATATTAGCAAATATCATCCTATATTTTCATGGCCACTTCTCTTTAATGCTTTCTCTGCTACTCTTCAGACGTGTTCCCTCACTTTGACCACAGGCATTTTCACTTATTGATTTTAGCATATTAGTACCTACTCCAAAACAGTTTTGGACTGAATTAATAAAAGTGTGAATTGAATCACCAAAACAAATAAGACTAGATTATAAACTCATGATCAAGGTTTTTATAACTTTCAACCCCAAAGAGGTGTTACATAATTTGAGAATAAAATAATTTAAACAGAACAAGCCAGCTCATATCAAACATTGAACAGTTTCCTAATTGGTACACAGCATTTGAAACATTTCTGTCTCAAGGTTCAGCAATGTGTGTGTATTTATAAATGTCTCTTTAATTAGAGTTTTAATTCTTCCAATGGAAAAGTGATTTTACAAAAGAATTTAAAATGATAGTAAAAAGCATTTGACTTGAGAATAGCTTCATTTCCTTCTCATCTCTTCTATAGTTTGTTAATTCTATTTATTATTCTAGGCTATGATACTTTTTTTTCCCATAAAAGTAAAATACTTAATTACTCATAATAGAGATAAAAGAAAATGGTCTTTTCACGGGGGGAGGGGGAGGAGGAAGCCTTCCATATGATCATCTACCAAGACACTTGGTGTTTAATGTTATGCTAGCTTAAAAGAGCTCACAAAAAGAATATATTTGCTTAGAGGTCTAATTAAAAGGACGGAAAATTATTCTCAGGTCAAAATTAACATTTAAGATTTTAATGAGATTTTTCCACTCAATAAATACGTGTTGATTGATCAAGGCTTCTTTTTCGTCTAGACTTGAAAAGAAAGTCAAGATTGATCTTGTGGTTTGTTTTGCAGCCCTCACATTGCTTCCCTTTACTTTGATTTCTATCACTAACCTGACTAGCAATACATGAAAGTAACATGAGACCTCTGTGCAGCTGAATGAAGACGCTGTGCCCATATTTTATGAGAGAAGCAAGACGCCAGGAGAGTGCACTGATTAAGGTATAACTGGTCCCATTTCTATCACTGTACCTAATATCTTATATCATATAATGTAATGTTATCTTGTGCCGATGAATGTATGTCTACATGTGTATGTATACTATTCTGTGTGTGTGTGTGTGTGTGTGTGTGTGTGTGTTTGAACATGTGTGTGATCTCAGTAAGTTTAATTCTTGATAGACCTAGGTAAAGTTCTTTGTACTCTAAAACTTTTTGTGCCCTGTCCTTTCCCTCAACATAAGCTTAACGTTTTGTGATATTCTTTCTCCATGCTTTTTCAATTTTCTTTCTGATCTTGACTGTGAAGAGAAGCTTCTTTCATCTCGTCACCCTTCCACAATATGATCACTCTCTTCCCCACAAGTAACTATCTTCAAAAATACCCCAGAGCATATTAACTTCTAATCTCTCCCTGCTCATGTCCCAGCTAGGGCTTGGAGTTTTATCTCTTTCTTGTACAGCTAAAGACATCAACAGTGAAGTTTCTATGCATACTGCTAATCACTTTATCCTACATATTATTGTTTTGATATAAAGTAAATATTTAACTTCTCCAAGCTTTGCTTAAATTCTTGTCAAACTGGAAAATTAGAACTTTTTTATATACTGAACTGCCATTTCTTTCTTTTTACTTGGCAGTTCTTAATCTCTCAAAATATTGTAAGGAGTCCTGGTAATGTAGTCAGTAACACAACAGGTTATTAACTGAATTTTGATACACCAGACTCTGTGAGAGAAAAATGGGTAGTCTCCTCAGCATAAAGCCTGAGACACCCTATGGAGGGTCACCATGAATCAAAATAACCTTGACAATAGAATAATTTGTTTTGCTTTGTTTCATAATTATTTTCAGTGCTAAAAGAAATACAAAGATGCCACTCATATATTTGTTTTTGCTATCTACTATATCAAGTTGGAACTGACTTATAGCTCACCCTCCAGTGGGTTTCCAAAGCCTGGTAGTCACACAGGAAGAGATTGTCCATCCTTCTCCCAAAGAACAATTGGTAGATTTTAATCAAAAACTTTTGAGTGATAGTGCAACACTTTTATCACTAAGTAATCAGTGATTCCTATTTACATATTTAATGAATATAAGTCAGATGCCTTAATTATTTTAGATATTACCATTAAGAGGGATGGTTTTTAAAATTCCATTTTCTTCTCTTGCAACTGATAATTCCTATTGACTCAATATCTGAAGAAAATGTTTTGGAAATGTTTTATAATTAGTTGACTTAAATATTACAGATTAAAAGTTATTATCCTATATAATTGTGGTAGCTTTTCAATTTTAAAGTCTTTTCTTTCCACTTAAATTCTAGCAATCAATTAGTAGCATCTGAGGTAGAAAACTGTACCCACAGTATAATGAAAATAACTTCCCTTTGGTAATTTTTCAAATACTCAAATGTATAATTGTGTAGTGTGGATTTATTTTTACCCACTTTATTCTTATTTTGGTTGATGACAAAGTAATTTTTGTCTGTCATAAGAACTGTAAAAAAAACTGTAAAAAATACTTTTATGTTGTTGTTGTTAGGTGCTTTCAAGTCTAGTGACTTGAAAGTGAGTCATAGCAATCCTATGAACAGAAGATTTGAACCCTGTTCTATCCTGTGCCATTCTCACATTTCCAGACACATTAGAGTTCACTGTGGCAGGCATTGTGTCAATTCACCTGATAGAGGGTCTTCCTCTTCTCTGTCCACTCTCAGCATTTTCCAGCATTATGTCCTTCTCCAAGGCATTGCCTTCCAAGCAACATGCCTGAAGTATTATTATGTGTTACCAAATTTATCTCCAAAGATAACTCTGGCTGCATTTTCTCCAAGACATGTTTGTTTGTTCTTTTGGCCATCTGTGCAATGTTCAGTACTCTTTCAACACTGCAGTTCAAAGGCATCAATTCTTCTGTGACCTTTATTCATTGTCCAGCTCTCAGATGCATAGCAAACGGTCAGAAAGACAATGGTCTGGATTAGATGCACCTTGATCTTCAAACTGACATAATTACTGCTCAGTATTTAGAGAGGTCCCTGACTGCAGACTTTGACTGTGCCAGTATAAAATATCCCCTGATTTCCTGACTGCTATCAAGGGTGTTGACTGTGGATCCAAGTAAGGTGAAACTGTTGACAGTTTCAATCTTTTCTCCCTCTATCATGAGGTTGCCAATAGGTCCAGTGGTTTTTTTCTGTTTGTTTGTTTTCATCATGTTCAGATACAATAACCTCAAGTTATAAATGTTATTTAAAGACCTTTATGTTGTTGTTGTTGTTGTTGTTAAGTGCCACTGGGTCGCAGGTGACTCATAGGGACCCTATGAAGGAAAGTGCTCAACACTTGTGTCTTTCATCCTCTCTCCAGGTTCTCAGGGTATCCAGAGGCAAGCTATTACAGAAGGGATGCCACTTCCAAGCTTGTTTTAATCTGGGAGCTCCACTCAACATTGTCCACCATGGCTAACCAACCATTAACACATTTGACATATCAGGGTCACAGTGTTCAGCCTCAGAGCAACCACAAGTTACCGCTGTATGGCAAAGACCTTTATATAATACATAAAATTTATAACTAGAGGATAGAATCATCATTGAAATTGGTCATACTTTAAGTAAACATGCTTAAATTTGAAGCAATAAAGGAACAAAAAGTCATTGAATTGCAGGTAGTTTCCAGGTTACAAATTTCCAAAATAAAAGATTAGAGTTTATTACAGTAAAAATTCAAGATGCATATCATGACTAAAAATAAAAAACAAGAGCTACTTTGCAATAAAAAGTAACAAATAATTATTATTGCTATTACTATTTATTGAAGATATTTTACTGTGTCTATAAATATTTCTTTAATATATTTTATTTATATAAACATATAAAATTTTAAAAAACTCAGACAACTAAATGCGCTACAATTGAATAAATTCTGAAAGATATGTATTGTTTATTCAGAGAAGCATTTGGCTGACTTTAGACAGGAGACATACTTAGTTCATATGGCACTTACTAAAAAATTATTAGTGTTGATCAGTTCTTTCTGGTACAGTGATTCTGGGTATTTCTTCCATTTTCTTTTGATGCTTTCTGGGTCAGTCAATATATTTCCCATAGCATCTTTCCATATTGTTATACGAGACTTGAATTTGTTTTTCAGTTCTCTCAGTTTGAGAATTGCAGAGTGAGTTCTTCCCTTTTTATTCTTCAATTCCAGCTTTCTGCACATTCTATTAGAATAGTATGGTTTGTCCTCCTGTGCTGCCCTTTGAAATCTTCTGTTCAGAGGGAAGTGGAAGCTTCATTGAAGGTATTGGCAAAAAATAAGGTCCCAGGGGAAAAAATGAGATACCAATTGACTTGTTTCAATTAGCAAATGCAGCCTTGGATGCACTCAACAGTCTATGTCAGGAAATTTGGAGGACAGCTGTCTGGCCAACAGATTGAAAGAAGTCACTATTTCTTCCCATTCCCAAGAAAGGTGATCCAATTCAATGTAGAAACTATCAAACAATATTCTTCATATCACATGCAAGCAAAATGCTGCTGAAAATCATTCAAAAAATAGCTAGAAGAGTAAGTGGGGAAATGCCAGAAGTTCCAGCAGGCCATGGTAAAGGCATTTGGCTGTGAAGATCTTAACACGTTGTAGATAACTTTGAGAAGAATGAGAATCTCAGAGCATTTAATTGTGCTCATACAAAAACATTATTTGGACTAGGAGGCTTTTGTGTGAACAGAGCAGGGGAAACGGCACAGTTTAAAACTGAGAAGAGTGTGCATCAGGGTTGTAGTCTCTCTCCATAACTATTTATAGGCTGAGCAAATTATTCAAGAAGCTGGACTTGATGAAGAGGAGTGTGGCATCAGGATTGGAGGAAGACTCATCAATAACCTGTGTTATGCAGATGGCACAACCTTGTTTGCTAAAAGTGAGGTGGACTTGAAGCACTTATTGCAGAATATTAAGGAATGCAGCCTTTGGTATAATTGCATCTCAACGTCAAGAAAACAAATATTCTTACCACTGGACCAATAGATAACATCATGACAGATGAAGAGATTGAAACTGTCAACAGTTTCATCTTGCTTTGATAGTTAATACCCTTGATACCAGCAGTTAGGAAATAAAAAGATGCATTGCACTGGGAAAATCTAGTTAGGGACTTCTCCAAATTATTGAGAAGTAATGATGTCAGTTTGAGGTCTAAGGTGCATCTGATTCAGGCCATAGTCTTTCTCATCACTTGGTAGGCTTCTGAGAGCTGGACAATGTAAAAGGATCACAGAAGAAAAATTGACTTTGAGATATGGTGTTGTTGGAGATGAAGATTGAACACTCCATAGACAGCCAAAAGAATAAACACATATGTCTTGAAGAGGGTGCAGCTAGAGTGCTCTTAGGAGACAAGAATGATGAGGCTTCTCCTCACATACTCTGGGGAAGTCAATAGGAGGGGCTATTGCTTGAATATGGACATGATGCTGGGGAGACTGGGGGGTTGGTGGAAGTGAAGACCCTCAATGAGATGGATTGACATGGTGACTGCTGCAGTGGACTCTTGTGTCAAGAAGTGTGAGAATAGCACAGGATAGAATAGGGTTCAGATCTTTTCTTCATAGGGTCAGTATGAGTCATACTCAACTGGATAGCACTTAACAACAACACCACCACCACCACCATACTTAGTTGTTCCAATTTAAACACAAATCTACTTAAAACTTAGGAACACAACACATTTGGAGACTGCCTGTAGTTTCCAACCCTCCTAACTTTCTAAATATAATTTTACAAAGGCTACATGGTGGAGTGGACCTGGGGAAGGGTTTGTAAAACAACGAAAGAATTTTTCTTTTACTTTTCCAAGAGGATAGTGATCTGGGCTTGGGTTGGGAGGGGAGAAATGTGAAACAATGCATGAATGGAAATCCAAAATCTCTGTAAATTTTTACTGAAATTAATAATAAATTTAAATAAAAAAAGAAAGGCCAACTTTTATGAAATAAAGGTTTGACAGAGGTGAATCTTGTTATCACCATCTAATAAAATAAGTTTACTCAAACCAGTATTAACTAAAACTAGAACTGAGAATCAAACATTGTGACATTATCTTAATAACAACTAATATTACCAGATCTTAATCTCTGAACTCATCAAAAAAACAAATAAGAACTAATTTATGGTCATCTAACATAATACTTTTTAGACTCTCAGGTAATTGTGATACAGATTTTATGTTAGTATTTTAAATTTTAAAGCTTTTTAAAGTTTACCATTTATGGGTTGTATGCTAAATTATGCTTGCTAAATCCTCAATGTAACGAATTCAGTGCTTCCATGAAAGTTTCTACTGAGAGGCTTAGGTATCAAATTCTGTCCATCTTGAAGCCTCATTCAAGAGGATCTTCCTCCAACATTTCTGTAGATTTATCATCTTATTTTTCTAAATAATCTTGTCAGGTTTGGTGCTAAAAAGAAAAACCTGACAGTCTTCACATTTAATGAGCTTTCAATTATGTGACTGTCTGTCATCTCATGTAGATTCTGGACAGCCCAAACCACATGAAATGCTACTGTAAGTATTAACATGGTATGAGAGGAAGAGAAGGGAAAAGAGTGTTAAGAGCATGCTGCTTGTTAATAAGATATTAATTTATAAACTCAAAGAACAAGTTTTCAAATGTGGTCATTTTATTTCCAGCCTCAGTAAATCCTAATTGCATTTGTATTGTTGCTTTGAAACTCTAGGTGTTTCTAGGAATCCTGCAAATACAAATACTTCATAACTAATTCAACAGCACAACCAATGCAGTAGCACATTCAGCAAGGCTTTAGTTATTTTATCAGTAGCTCTTGTCATTTCTTGGGCTTTCTAACAAGGACAAATTCTCTTAAACTATCCTTGAACTTTCACTCTCACTTTCTAAGATAAATTAGAAAAACAATAATTTGTATCAAATAATCACACAACAACAAAACCACTACATTTACTTTTACCACTTGAAAGTCAATTCCAGAGACCAAAACCATGTCTTTACATATTAATTATCATATCTTAAGGTTAGTATAGGAATTCATAGTAATTATACAAATCTTTGTTCATAAAAAAACAAAAACAAAAAACAAATCTTTGTTCATGTGTTGTTGTTGTTGTTATGTACCGTCGAGTCATTTGTGACTCATAGCAACCCTATGTACAACAGCCCTAAACCCTGCTCTATCCTGTGCCAATTG
>NW_006399990.1:4251465-4252062 GCF_000299155.1 Elephantulus edwardii | reverse complement strand
TTAGGGGAAAGTTCAGAGCCATTTTTCATAGGGTCACTATGAGTTTTAATCAACATACTGGCATCAGGAAACAATATTTTGAGGACCAGTACTTTTAATGGAAAAGATATAGAAACAGAGATGTTAAGTAAAAGCTTTATTTTTTTTGGGTATTATTAGAAAGAAACATTCACACTTAAAAATTAGAGAAGATGACCAATTTAGAGGTGTAGAGGTTGAGTAGTGAGCTGATAATCAAAATATCAAAGTTAAAATTTACCAGGAACTCTAGTAAGAAAAGCTGAGAAACTCTTCTCCTTTCAAGTTTTATGTCTGAAATCCCACAGAAGGTTGTCTTTATTCACAACAGACACAATGAATTTTTGTTTGTTTTCCTTGTGACCAGTCTGGTGAAACTTCAGTATTTTTATTCAGATTTGAAATATTATTTTACACTAAAGAATAAGACTAATTCCAGGTCAAAAGCAAATATATTCTTGAGTAGCATTGCAATGACTACTTAAAAAACAGACCAAAAAAACAACAATCCAAACCACCTCAAACTCACTGCTATTGAGTCAGAACCAATTCATAGCTGACACTCAGTGTGTATTTGAA
>NW_006399990.1:4232863-4234059 GCF_000299155.1 Elephantulus edwardii | reverse complement strand
ATGTGGCTCCTGCTTCAGCTTCTTTTGCAGTTAGGAGTCCAGTTTTCTCAATAAAATTTGCTGAAGAATTTGTCATTTCCCCATTTGATGGGTTTTGTTTCCTTGTCGAGTATCAGTTGAACATAGGTAACTGGATTAATTTCTGGGTTCCCAGTTCTGCTTCATTGGTCTATGTACCTGTCATAGTACCAGTACCATGTTGTTTTGATTACTATACAGTAAGTTTTGAGATCAGGAAGTCTACTTCTCCCACTTCATTTTGTTTTTCAGAAGTGATTTGCTTATTAGGGATCTCTTTCCTTTCCAAGTAAACGTGTTTATTGCATTTCTAACCTTTTGAAAAATGAATTTGTATCTGTTTTTAGGATTTCATTAAATACGTATATTACTTTTGGTAGGGTTATCATTTTTATTCTATTGAGTCTTCCTGTCCATAAGCGGGGAACATTTTTCCACTTGGTTAAGTCTTTCATTGTTTCTTCCAGAAGTCTTTTTTGTAAATGTCTTTTGTATCTTTGAGGGAGCTCTGAATGAGGTGGCTTAGTGGCAAGAAGGTGCACTGCAATCCCAAAGACACATAGTTCAAAGCCACCAGCTGCTTCAAGAGAGAAAGATAGAACATTTCCTCCCATGTGGTTGGTTACTGCAAATGGTATTGTTCTTAGTTTCCTTCTCTGTGATGTCTTTTTACTGTAGAGGAATCCATTGACTTTTGTATACTGATCTCGTATGCTGCCACTTTATTAAATTGGTCTCTTAGAATTAAAATTAGATATCTAAATCTGTAGACGGAACAGATCATCCAAGACACCGGGCTGTATGAGGAGGAATGTGGCATCAGGATCGGTGGAAGAATCATCAATAATCTGCGTTATACTGATGACACAACCCTGCTTGGTGAAACAGAGGGGGGCCTAAAGCACTTGCTGCAGAAGGTCAAGGGCTACAGTCTTCAATACGGATTGAAGCTCAACATCAAGAAAACAAAGATTCTCACCACTGGGGCAATTGAGAGCATCAGTATGGATGGTGAAGAGATTAAGATAGTTAACAGTTTTAGTTTACTTGGTTCCACAGTCAACACTCTTGGTAACAGCAGCCAGGAAATCAGGAGACTAATTGCATTGGGAAAGTCAGCTATGAGGGACTCCTCAAGAGTACTGAAGTGCAACAACATCAGGTTGGAGACTAAGGTG
>NW_006399990.1:4231266-4232368 GCF_000299155.1 Elephantulus edwardii | reverse complement strand
GATGGCACATAACAACAATAACAACAGCATCACTTATATGTGAGAGATAAAGTAATTAAGTAATTAAAGCCTAAATTCCAAGGAGATTATTATTTCCATATCAATAACCAGAAATTAGCTAAATATGAGGTTAGCATTTTTAAACTCAAATCACATTTTGTCTCTGTCAACACTTGAGATCAAGCATCACAGACATAGAATACATAAACATAACTCATTATAACCCATTTTCATATAACTACCTACAAGAATCAAGTTCAGAGTGCAGAGTGTTGACTTCTTGTGTGCCTTTAAACTGTTTTAGTTCATAGTGATCTTATCTATAACACTAATACCTGATAACACGATGGATTGTGTCATAGCATCAAGAATATCATACATAAGAAAGTCAAAACTCATCTAAAAGACAAAAAATCAAAGACTAAATATTACTATCAGAAAAGACTCTGAAACTTCTTCTTGTATATAGAGAAGCTAAAGCAAAAGGCAGAAAAAAAATGAAATGAGATTAAGACTTCAAGAGGTAGATTGAAAAGATAGAGTATCATACTGAAATGTCTAAAGATCTAGAGTTAGAAGATCTAAAGACATTTACCATTGTTCGAGTTGAAAAAAATATAAAGAAAACAACTCAAGCTTTGACTTGCAGTAATGAGAATATTTATGGACAAATCATTTCAGGATGCCGCAAATCATAAAGGACCAATTGTACTGAGGAAAGGAGTCCAAGCTGCAGTGAAGGCACTGGCAAAAAAATAATGAGGACTCCAAGACATCTCGGACTCCCAATTTACATGGTTTACTAAGGCATCCACTTCCTAAATAACATACCTCCGCACACCCTTTGAATTTTAATGAATGTTGATAGTTGTAAAGGGGCTTCAGCCTTTTGTAAATAAGGTCGCTATGAATCATGTTCAACTCAAAGGCAATCAACAACAACAACAAATAAGTGAATCATCAATCATACCTATTTATCTATTTCAAGGCATTTAAGAGACAGCTAACTAATATTGATTGGCAAAGTTCAATATTTAAGAAAGGTGACCACTGTTGTAGAATGAGGCTGGCATTGGGGTGGGGGTAAGACTGAGAAAAACTG
>NW_006399990.1:4224078-4231031 GCF_000299155.1 Elephantulus edwardii | reverse complement strand
AAAAAAAAAGAAAGGTGACCAAATGTGATACCAAAATTATTGAATATCAATAATATACAAATGAAATCTTTCCAGCGATTATTATAAAACAATTAGTGTTACCAATATCAATAGAGGACTTCCAGAAATTCAGGAAGTATTTAGAGGAAGACATGAAAAGTAATACCATTGATGATGAAGAAGGTGAGACTAGCAAAAAGATACATTGTTTTATTGACTTTAAAAAAGTATTTGATTTATGGATCATAACAAATTACAGATAACAGTATGAATAAAACTAATTCAAGAACACTTAATTGTGCTCATGTAGAGCCTTTAAACAGATCCAAGACATTCATTCAAGTAGAACCAAGGGTGGTAAGGAGTTAATGCTGCTAACTCTGAGGCGTATGTTTTGGATCCACCAACAGTTTCTTGGAAAGAAAAAATAATGGACAGTCTTTTTCTTTGTGATTTACTCTGAAAAACTGCTAGAGGTTTAGCTTTAAGTCGGTTTTGACTCAATGGTATACAACAACATCATTATATATAAAGAATGGCTTAAAGAAAGGAGTTGCCTTACAAATCTGAGGACACGTTGTTTGAATCTACCAAATGCTCTATGGAAGAAGGATGGGCCCTCTCCTCACCTGTAACTCACAGCCTCTGTAAATCACAGGAGGGTCAACTGAGTTTTTTCCTACATGACAGTATATAACAACATTTTACACATACGTGTGTGTGTGTATAAATATAAAATACATACATATGCATGCATGCATTTTCTCTGAAAGCTTTTTTTTGCTTATACTTAATGGAAATAATTTCATATTCCATGTGAAGTTAGAAATCTTAACCTGAAATGCCAAACTTCTTGGTGATATATTTTTCTTTTATTATTAAAGTTGCACTGATGCTTTGAAGTGATCATTTCATTTCATGCTAAAGATATATTGGGTTGCATTTCTGAAAGAAATGAATGTAATATATTTCACTGTAAAATATATCACTTACTGGCATCTCTGTTTGTCCTTAGCTTTCTCCCCTAAAACATGCCGGGCTGTCTTTGGTAATTTTAGTTTTTATGTTTAGTTTCTCTATGTACTTTCAGGGCTTCATTTCCTTCCTGTACTGTTTGCATTCAAATATTTTAGCGTCATCTTATGAATTTACTTTGAGATACTTTTCTTAAAAGCATTGATAGAAGCATTTACTCTTTCCTTTTCCGTCTAATTAACAGAAAAGAATCACGCTCTCACTCTTTCATGCGGTTTACTTAATTAACTGATATATGCAGCACAAATAATTTCTACAGTAGTGTACTTATTGTTTTAAGAATTATGTGAAAATTAGTCTCTTACTACATGATTAGATTTTTAGTTCTAGTAATGAACAAAAATAGTCTTTCTCTGCTATCTTTTAATGTATTTTTAATCACCAGCTAAATAAGAAAGAATTGTCTTTTAAAATAATTAAGACTACATATCGAGCCACCATAGGATGTCAACAATAAAGGGGTTAATGAAGCATCCAATCATCATGGAAACAATCAAAAAAACGTCTTGCTTTAAACAACCCAAAGCAATTTCTGCAAACTAAATGCATCTGTGCTAGAATCATTTCCATAGCATCAGAACATTTTTCATCCTACAGAGATTACAAGAGGAAAAAAAGAGGGAAGCTTACAAATGATGGCAACCTCCCATGTAAGTGGAGCCAAATATTTAAACGAAAAATCTGTCAAAAAAAGCCAAGCTATTACAGTTTCACAAACTGTGCTAAACATCATGCCATGACCTCAGCAGTGGCTCCATTTTGAAACATGAAAGTATTACAGTGAATGATTTTCATTTACACATTGTGCATGACTTCTTAGCATATTAATAAAACTTCTGTTACTTGTAAAGCAACACATAACTTTTATTCTCTTTAATAGCCCAAGATCACTTCAAGGCTTGAATCAAATGCAAATTTAATTCATATTTGTGACTATATCACTCAAATCCATGACTGGAAATAGAAATTAATGGTTATTTAGGGAGTCTGAAGACAGAAATGTCAAGTAGAAATATTTTCATGGTACAATGATTATTCTGGGTGGACTAGGAATTGCACTGTCAACTAAAAAAGCAGAAGTTCAAATCTATCAGCTGCTCCACAAAAGAAAGGTGAGCAATCTCCTCCCATGAAGTTCACAGGTGAAAGCACACTGGAAATTCAACTCTTAGTCAGTTTGGACTGGACAGCAATCAGCTAAGCTGAGTTCATTACTATATTATGGCACTCTGGTGGCATAGTCCCAATAGACTTAGGTTGCTGAATCAAAGGCCACAATTCTCTGGCAGTTGACATCTACCAAAAGGTCCAGTGGAGGAAGATAAGGAAGATAAGTGATCTCTTCTCATGCAATTATATCCTCAGAAACCTAATAAATGGTTAGATAAAAATAAGTTTTAATTTCTGGATAGCAAAAAGTTTTTTTTGGGATTTTTTGATCCTATACCATTTTCCTTATCCCATCACTCCCTGCTTCCACTTTTAAAGTCACTAACTGTAATCTATTTCACTGATTCATCCTAGTCACATCTGTTTCAAAAGAAAGATAGCCAAAGCAGTAAGCACTTGTTAAGAAATGGTGAAAAAATGGTATTCAGAACCCTTGCTAATTCTAGTTAATACTCTAAAGGTAGGAGTTATGCTACCTACCTAAGGCAGGTATTTTGAACTCACTAGCTGCATCATGGGATAACATACACAAAATGTTGAGTGATTTACAGTCTCTGAAAACCCACTGGAAGGTGAGCTATGAATAATTTTCTACTCAAAGGCAATCAGATTTATTTTTTAACAAATTATCTTTATGTTCTAAGATCAGGATAGTAATTACTTATTACTTACTTGTTTTTATAAGACAAAATAGGAAGAAAAGATCAAAATGGATGTCAGAAGAAATTCTGAAGATTGCACTGGACCATGGAGAAGCCAAAGCACAAAGAAGAATTCAAAATACTAAAGAGCTGAACAGAATATTCCAAAAGGCAGCACAGATAGACAAAGCAAAATACTACAATGAAATGTGCGAGGAGCTAGAGTCAGAAAATCAAAAGGGCCAAACTTGTTCGGCATTTCTTAAGCTCAAGGAACTGAAGAAAAAAATCAAACCTAGAGTTGTAATAATCAAGGATGCTTTAGGCAGAATACTAAATTATCCAGGAGGTATTAAAAGAAGATGGAAGGAATATACTGAGTCATTGTATCGAAAGGAATTGGCCGACACAGAAGAATTTAATGAAATGACATTTGAGCAAGAGCCTATGATGATGAAGGAAGAAGTTCAAGCTCCTTTGAAGGAAATAGCAAAAAAATAAGGCCCCAGGAATAGATGCTATGCCAACTGACATATTTCAGCTAACAGATGCTGCCCTGGATGTGCTCACCAAGTTGTGCCAAGAAATCTGGAGAACAACCACTTGGCCAACTACCCAAATGAGTGTGGAAACTACAGAACAATATCATTGACCTCACATGCAAGCAAGATTGTACTGAAGATTATCCAAAAATGACTGGAACAGTATATCAGTAGAGAACTGCCAGAAGTCCAGGTTGGGTTTAGAAGGGGTCATGGTACTAAGGATATTGTAACTGATGTTAGATGGATCTTAGCTGAAAGCAGGGAATACCAGAAGAATGTCTATCTGTGTTTCAATAATTATGCAAAGGTGTTTGACTTTGTGGACCATAAGAAACTGTGGCTGACTCTGAGAAGAATGGGAATCCCAGAACACTTGATCGTGCTAATGCGAAACCTATACTTGGACCAAGAGGCAGTTGTCAGAACAGAGCAGGGTAACACTGCATGGTTCAAAATTGGGAAAGGTATATGCCAGGGATGTGTCCTACCTCCATACCTTTTCAGCCTATATGCAGAGCAGATTATCCAAGAGGCTGGGCTTTATGAGGAGAAGTGTGGCATCAGGATTGGTGGAAGATATTAACAATCTGCGTTATGCAAATGGCACAACCCTGCTTTCTGAAACTGAGGAGGATCTGGAATGCTTGCTGCAGAGGGTCAAGGACTGCAGCCTTCAGCATGGACTGACTCTCAATGTCAAGAAGACAAAGATTCTCACCACTGGACCAATTGGTAGCATCAAGATGGACGGCGAAGAGATTGAGATTGTTCACAGCTTCAGTTTGCTCAGCTCCATGGTCAACACTCTTGGCACCAGCAGCCAGGAAATAAAAAAATGTATTGCAATGGGAAAGTCTGCTGTTAGGGACCTCTCTAAAGTGCTCAAGAGCAATGGTTTCTCTCTGGAGACTAAGGTGCACCTTATACAGGCCATGATCTTTGCAATCACTTGTTATGCATCAGCTAGTTGGACAATGACTAGGGAGGATAGAAGGAGAATTTATGTCTTTGAGCTGTGGTGCTGGAGAACAGTATTGAATGTATCATGGACTGCCAAGAAAACAAACAGATTCATCCTGGAGAGGGTAAGCCAGGTTACTCCTTGGAGGCAAGGATTCTGGGGCTTCAGAGTTATGGTACAAAGGGCTGCTATGAGTTGCAGGCAACTCAGTGTAACTTAACAGTAATAACAACAGCATAGCTGTTCTCAATATGTGTTGGATCAGTTAAGAACTATATAATATATGATCTTCAGTTTCTCCATCTGTATAAGTGAGAGTAACACTGTATGTATTGCAGTTAAAAGAATTAATAAACATGTATATCATGTGACTGAAAGTATGCTAGGAATATATTAGATACCCCTTAAATAGTAACCATCATTCACTAAAGAATGGTTATAATAAAATATTACATGGCTGCTTGAAAAATATTTGTTCAGAATCACAGACAAAAATGATATATTTGTCCAGTGTTAACAAAAATTATTTTAAATTCATGTTTTTGTTGTTGAAAATATATTTAAATAAACAATACCATATATAAATGTCTAAATATTTTTAAAATGTTCTGTTTGGTCTTATATAGTCATTTACATTCCATATCTTCCATTTAACAAATCTAAAAATATATTTCACTTTAGTCTCATTTATTTTCTTGCTATTTAGTAAGAGTTGATGTTATTTCCGCTTATTATGAAGAGGAGCCTAGAGAACAATTGAACACGGAGATTGAAGCTGCTTCTGTTTAATCTAAATATAATGAATATTGAAAACTAATTTACTAGCTCAAATGATTATTTTTCTCTTACACCAGTTGTTTTGGCTGAAAACACTGTATAAATGTCCTACATCATAGACTTGGTGCCAGTCAGTTTGCATTCTTACTGTGAATACAACCCAGATTCTGCACAAAGGTCGTTTTCAACAATACAAAAGGAAAACGAAGAGGGATTGTTTTCTGGTAAATTCTTGAGAAAGAGAAAAAGACAGAGAGACACAGAGAGAATTATAGTTGTGAACTATGTTAATAATGTCTGAAAATTTAAAGCACATGAAGCAGGACTGTATATCTTCATTTGAGGAATATTATGCTTTCTATGTGATATCATTTTTTTCATTTGTGAAAAGACTTTCTTTACATTATAATTCAACTAAATTACAATAAAATAAAATTTTCAGTCATGTTGCCGAATATTTATCACTTAAGATATAAAATAATGGACTGAATCGAATAATCAATTAAAATACCTTTAAGAGAAAAGGTAATAACATTTTGTGCATTTATTTACCCAGTCCCTGTGTTTACCTTTAAACTTTTGCCTTCATACCTCGGACTGAAGGACAAAATAAAGGAAAAAGAAAGCAGGTAATTCCATTATTAAATTTTTAGTATCTCTACTATAATGCAAATAATATGAACTTGAGAGAAAAAAATCTTCTTAGCATACTGGGATTTTTGTTGTTGTTGTTATTTTGTTTTTATTTGTTGGTGTTTTTGGTCTTTGTTTTTTTCCCCAGCTCTCCTGTGTAACTTTTAGGTACACCATTTCAGTTTATCTAGACTTCACAGTCACCACTTATTTTTAAATTATGGCGGCTTAAATATGCAATACTATTTTTACCTTTGATGGTACTCAGTTCTCATGGGGTTAACTGTCATCTGTTGCTGCTGCAGTTATCATGTGACATTGACTATAACTTATAATGACCCTATGAACAACAGCTTTGGATCATGCCCCATCTTGAGTCAATCTCACTTTCTCTGACCCTCCTGTCCCCAATGTCAGAGTCATTGTGTTGACCTATCTCACCCAGACTTTTCCTTTCTTGTACTGACTCTCCACCTTTCCAAGCAGGATGTCTTTTTCCAAAGACTGGTCACTATTGGCAACATGACCAAAATATGTGAGAGAGAGTTTCCGAATATTTGCCTCCAAAGGAGAATCCTAGTTAGTTCACCCTCTCCTGGATAGATCTGTTCATTCTCTTGACAGTCCATGATACTCATCTCCAACACTACAACTCAAAGTTATCAATTCTTATTCTGTCAGCGAAATTGTCCAGCTCTCAGATGCAGCAAGTAATTGAGAACACCATGGCCTGGATCAGACATTTCTTAGTCTTTAGGTTGATATTGTTGTTCTTTATCACTCTAGTGAGGTACCCGACAGCAAACTTTCCCAATGCAACCTGCCTTTTGATTTTCAGACTTCTGGTACAAGAAGGTTGATTGTGGGTCTGAGAAATAGGAAATTGTTAAAAACCTCCATCTCTTCTCCATCTATCATGATGATGCCAGTCGCTCCGTGGTGGGAATCTTTATAAAGATGTTTCTTTGAAATTTTTCAATTTAGTACATTTTACAGATGACATAGAAATTGCCTTCTGTACAATGTGCCAAACTGAGTAATTTCAAAGAAATATTTAAGAGGGAAGTAATTATGTAATAATTATATTTTCACCACAAATTAAACACAAAATTACAGCTGGAACTGGTATTTGATTTATAGGGATGCATTTTTATAACTGGATGGGAATCCCAGAACACTTGACCATTCTAA
>NW_006399990.1:4215814-4223238 GCF_000299155.1 Elephantulus edwardii | reverse complement strand
GGATTGATTCAGTGACTGGGTTAATTGGGATGGGTGTGTCAGAGGCAATGATATTGGCACAAGATAGAGCAGAGTTTAGAGCTGTTGTACATAGATTCGCTATGAGTCGCAACTGACTCGACAGCACATAACAACAACAACAACAACAAGATAAAAAACGTTCTGAATTTATGACAACAAGATGTGTACTTTGAAAAAAATTACCTTTTCCTCCATCTAATGTTTGTTATATTTGTTGCTGTTGTTGGATGCTGTGAAATAAAGCTCATAATAATCCTATGACAATTGAGCTGAACTCTGTCTTATGCCATCCCCATAACCTCTGACAAACTTAAGCTATTGCTGCAGTCCTGGTGTCAACCTACCTAATTGATGATCTTCTTCTCCATTGCTGTTCCTACACCTTTCTGAGTGCAATATCCTCTCCAAGGAATAGTCTTTTCTAGCAATATGGTCAGAGTGTGAGAGATGAAACTTTAGCATATTTGCCTCCAAGGAACACTCTGGCTGTGGCTTCTCTAACACATATATGTTTATTCTTTTGGCAATCCATGGCATTTTCAGCACTCTTCTCCAGCACCACAGTTTAAAAGCATCAACTGCTTCTGTTATCATTATTCATTGTCTGGCTCTCAGATGCCTAGTAAGTGATTGAAAATATCATGATCTGAGTCAGGCCCACCTTAGTCCTCAAACTGACATTGCTTCTCAAAACTTTGGAGAGGTCACTGACTGTAGGCTTTCCTTGTGCAATATGTCTTCTGATCACCTGACTAGTGGTACCAAGTTTACTGTTTCTTTATCCAAGGTTAAATTCTTGACAGTTTCAATCTTTTCTCTATCTATTATGATGTGGCGTACTAGTCCAGTAGTGAGGATATAAGGATATATCTTTTCTTGACAAGTCCAGTAGTGAGGATATATCTTTTCTTGACATCTAGGTGTAATTCATATTGAAGACTAAAGAGTTTCATCTTCTTCAGTGAGTGCCTCATAGTCTCCTAGATTTAAGAAAGCAAGATTGTGCCTTCTGCAGACCAAAGGTTGTTAATGAGTCTTACTTCAATCCTGAGGTCAAATTCTTCATAGAGTTCAGCTTCTTGAATAATTTGCTCAGCATACAGATTGAATAGTTATGGAGAAAGCATACAAGGCTGATACACACCTTACTTAGTGTTAAACCATGTACTGCCCCCTTCCTCTGTTCACACAACTGCTTCTTGGTTTACATATAGGTTTCACATAAGCACAATTAAGTAATCTAGGTTCCCATTCTTCTCAGTGTTAACCCTGATTTGTTATGATCCAGAATAAAATGCATTTCCATAATCAATTAAACACAAATAGACATTTTCCCGATATTTTTTGCTTTCAGCCAGAATTAAAAGACACATATTGTAATTTTGCTGTTACATGCCCTTGAAATTTGTTCTGATTCATGACTCCCTTCGTGTACAACAGAACTAAACAGTAACTTGGTATACATAATCCTGACATCCATTATTATATTTAAATTTCTTGCTAAAGCCATTATACCATTATATTTTTTTAAAGTCCCCTTTATTTTGTAGAGATATAACATAAGATAGATTTGATGTTCATCTAAGAGACAAAGAAATAAAGAGATAGGAGAGAAGGAGGGAGAGAGAGAGAGAATTTCAGATACATCTTGGCTGAATGAAGAGAGAACCAGAAGGATATCTGTGTTATCTGGTTTTTATCAACTATGCAAAGACATTTGACTGTGTGGATCACAACAAATTGTGGCTAATATAGGGGAAATAGTAATCCCAGAACACTTGATTGTGTTCATGTTAAACCTATGTCTAGAATAAGAAGTTATTTTAGTAGAGCAAGGGAAAAGAGCATGGTACAAAATGAAGGGAGGAATGCATTAGGGTTGATACTTTCTCCATTTATTTTCCATCTATACACTAAACAGAACAGTCAAAAGGCTGAACTTTATGAAAAAAGAGTATGACATCAGAATTGGAGGAATACTTATCAACATCTTGAATTCTGTAAATGATACAGCCTTGCTGATCGAAACTGAGATTTTGAAACACTTGTTAAAAATAACAAAACTGTAGTTGTAAATATCAATTATATCTCAAGATCAAGAAAACAAATATTTTCACCATAGGGCCAATAGGCATATCAAGATAAATGAAGAAAAGTCTGAGGTTATTAATGATTTGATCTTCCTCAGATCCACAATTACCACTCTTAAGTACCTGCAGTCAGAAAAAGGAAAAAAAAAACCCAACAATTGCATTTGGAAAAATCTGCTGTCAAGGACCTCTTCAGATTGCTAAAGAATGATGATGTCAGCCTAAAGTTTAAGGTCTGACGGATTGAAGTCATGATCTTCTCAAATGCTTGCATCTGAGAGCTGGAAAATTAATAACAGTGACAGAAGAAGAATTTATACCTTTGAGTTGTGGTTCTGGAGAAGAACATACAGGCTACCAAAAAACCAATTCTGTCCTGGAGAGGGTGAAACCAGGATGTTCTTCGTGGCAAGAAAGTTGAAATTTTATTTCACATATTTGAGTACGCTGTCAAGAAGGATCAGAGAGAATATTCTCCTCCTTGGAGAAGGAGAATATCATGTTTAAAAGAGTAGAAAGTTAGTGAAAGAAAGGAATACCCTGAATGAGATGAATTGAAACAATGACTGTTGTGTAAAAGATGGTGAGGTTGGCTCAAGGTAGGGTTTCACAGTCATTCATAGGGCCACTAGGAATAGATGGCACATAACAGCAACTACAATGTAATAACATATAAAATATATGTATAATATAATATTGTTGTTTTTGTATGTCATTGAGTCAGAACCAACTCATAGCTGAAACTCAAGTAATTATTCAGGGATAGTAAATAATGGGAAGAAATTGTCTATCATTCTCCCACAGAGTAGCTGGTAATGAATTCAAACTGCTTGCCTTTGGGATTGCAGCACAGCTTCCTACCCCTAGGCCACCAAACATGTATTACATAGAAACACTAACAGTGGTAAGGAGTTCCACTGCCTACACAAAGGTATACAGTTTAGTCAACCAGATGCTCTGATGGAGAAAGATATGCAATCTCCAATCTCTTCCACTGCAATTTATTGCCTCTGAAAACCGGTTGGAGGGCCAGCTATGGGTAGGTTCCAATTTATCAGTGCTCAACAATATATATAAACATATACCATGCAAAATATAGTCAGACTAAAGTCTCGCTTGATTTGCATAAGTTATTAGAAAAGCTCTGTTCTTAGGAAAATGACATCAAATTTGGAAAAGTACCAATTCAGTGAAAGAGACTAAGAATTTCAAGGAGATAGTTTGACAATGGTTGCCATAATGGAATGAAGAACACAGAGGTTTTGGAATTGTATACTGTTATGCATAAGGTTGTTATGAATCAGAACTGACTCGAAGCCATCGAACATAATGTAAAGTAATATAAAAATGTATTTAATTTCTAAACTGGTTAAAAATGCTTTTTAGAAATATTAAAACTATGTTGTTGTTGTTGTTCTTCTGGCAAGTCGGACCTGCCACATAGCTGACCCTTCGGCACGGTTTCCGAAGCAGTAATCACATGGGATGAGCCTATTCATTCTTCTCCCATAGAACAGCTGATGGATATGAACTGCATGCTTTTGGTGTTTCAGTATATTCGTACAGGTTTCGTATTCAGTTATTCTCTTCAATAATTTTTGAAGAGTTTAATTATTTAGCTTTCATGCCATTTTTATTACAAACATTGTTTCAATAGGTGAATCATTATTTTGTTAAATTATTTTTAAGGCTCATGACATATGTAAAATGGAATTATTAATAATAAAACAACTTATAAAATAAATATTAAAATACTTATTTAGCAATTCAAGTTCCAAAAGACTTAATAAAAATTTAAATAACTGTTTTGGATAGTATTTAGGATTAAAATATTTCCTTTAGTACTCAATTATCTATTTGAACCACTCTACCCATTTTCTAAGATATTTGGAAAGTATACCACCTTATAGGTTAACATTTTTAACATATTGTAACACATATTATCTTTTTTACTCTTTTCAGAGCTTGTGCTTTAGTTTAAGCAAGATACAAAAAAGGAAATTGACTGAAGAAATGGAATTTCTCTTATCACCTCTGATTCTACTTGGTCACTTCCAACAGGGGAATCCATAGGTTCCTTGGTTCCTGGCCACAGTTCTACAGATGCAGAACTTCCTCCTCCTCCCTCCCTCTCTGTTACACACACACACACACACACACACACCCTGCTTCAGGTCCTAAGGGCACAGGGTTTGGACAGCAACTGGCACTTTGTAGAACCTTGCCCCTACACTTGGCTACATTCTGGGAGCCAGTTATCTTCTACACAATCATATTAATGGGCATCATCTTAACAGGACGTCCAACACCATCACTTAGAATCCAACCTCGACATCACTCTCTACGTGGACATCATCTTGTACTGCTAGCCATGTACCTTAACTGGAAAGCCTCAACAAACAGCATTCACAAGAACACAGTCTTGGAGCAGAACAACAGTGATAAGGTCCTTTTTGCAAGCTGTCATAGAGAGTGGTGAAGAGAGTTGGCCTGGCCGCAGCACTATGCAGACCGAGAAGAGCGATAGACTTCAGCAGAGGGGGCTGAAATCAGAAAACAAGACTTCCATTCCAGGGAACTTAACTGTGGGGCTATAGAGGAAGGATCATAAATAATTGTTCCACTTCATTCCCAGATCCAGGAAACTTTGCCAAAGAACTAAAAATTAGTTGGCCTCCTCCTCCATATGAGAATATTGAGCTCACCAAAAGAAGCAAGTCCTTCTTTGAGTGCAGGAACCTGAATGAAATTCTAGTGGAAATTTAGGCAAGGTGACCTGCCCCTCCCTCTTCCGGAGCAGCGATCTCCCCCGTCAACATAGATAGACCAAGGACCTAGGGCAGCAGGTAAGGAAAAAATCCCTCTATCATAGTAATGGCACAGCAGCCTACACAAAACCTAAACAAGATTTCACCACCTAAAAGTGATCAAAACGCAGCATCAATAGATTTCCTGTAGCATGATAGAACTCTCTAACACAGAATTCAAAAGAATAATGATTAAATATTACTAATGGGTAAAAGAAAAACTTGAAGAATTGTAAAATTCTACAAGCAAAACTATGAAGAATTTAAAAAAAATCAAGACAATACAGATAAAACAAATGAAGTGTTAGAAACCCTAGAAAAAAAGAGACTACAATACAGAATATTAAAACCAGCAGCACCTCAGAAGCTGCTAATATGTTGGAGAGACAGATGAGCAGAATTAAAGAGATGGAGAACTCTCAGCACTGATTTGCTAGAGCAAAAAGCAGAATCAAAAAGGAAAGAAAATGAAGAAAGCTTAAGAATAACACAAGACACCATAAAGAAGAAGAAGCATGGAAATAATTGAAATCCCAGAAGAAGAAGCAGAAAGAAAATACATTGAGAAAGTTGTGGAAGAATTACTAGAAGAAAACTTTGCATAAATACTGGAGAATGAGAAAATAATAGATATAAAAGTGAACTGTGTGTAGAATAGACTCAGAAGAAAAACACTAAGACATATCATAGTCAAAATCACCAGAATCACAAACAAGGAGAAAATTATGAAAACAGCTAGGGAAAAATAAAGAATAATATATTGAGCAGAGTAAATAAGATTAAATGCCAATTTCTCAGCTGAAACAATGTGAACAAGAAGAGAGTGCAAGAACATATATCAAACACTCAAAGAACACAACTTTCAACCAAGAATATTGTACAAGCAGTTCCTCAGATATGATGGAGAGACCAAGATACTTTCAGAAAAGCAGAAACTAAGGGAGTTAGTAAACACAAGACCAGGGTTGCAGGAAATACTGAAGGCAGTCTTTCTCACAGAGATGCCACAGAAAGGAGGACGGATCAAAGAAACCAGAAACAATACAAAAAAGAACCCAACAAAATTATACCAATAAAACCTTACCTCTTCACAATTATACTGAAGGTGAATGGTTTAAATGCTCCAACAAAAAGAAAGAGAGTAGTAAATTGGATTTAAAAACCCACAAAACTCATCAAATGGTATCTATAAGAGACACACTTAAAAAGAGAAGATAAAACATACTAAAAATCGAAGTGTGAAAAAAATATACCAAGCAAATGGTAACCAGAAAAAAAAACCAAAACCAAACAACCCAGAAATCATAATATTAATCTCCAATAAAAAAGAATCCAGTGTAAAACCTATGACATTGGAAAAGAAAAGGTTCTACTATATAATGCTTAAAGGGTGAATGCAACAAGAGGACCAATCTGTAATTAACAACAATGCTCAAAATAATAGACCTGCAGAACAAACAGCAAATCTTAACAGAAGTTAAAAAAAAAACAAAATAGACAACACTACTATATCCTTGTTGTGGTGGTGGTGGTGGTACACTGTAGAGTTGAAACTGATGCATAGCTGACCCTCCAGAAGATTTTCAGAGGTATTTAATCATATAGGAGAATATTGTCCATCCTTCTCTCACGAGCTAGTGGCCTTGAGCCACACACCTTTAGGATTTCAGCACAGACACCACTCTCAAAGAAAGACAGAACCTAAAGAAAGAAACTCAAAAAAGATGCTTAAGAATTAAACTATACAATCAACCAATTCAATCTCAGATATAAACAGACTAATGTACCCACCTCCAAAAAATTTTAGCATGCATTCTTCTCCATTGAGCATGGGACATACTTGAGAACAGATTATATTTCAGGTCATGAAGCATGTGAAAGAAATTTTTTAAAAATGTAGAAATAATGCAAACCATTTTCTCAGATCACAATGCTACAAAACTAGAAATCAACAAAAGAAGACAAAGAACTCATATATCTATGGCAAAAAATGTTTTGCTTGAACATGAGTGGGTAAGAAGAAATTAAAACATTTCTTGATGCAAAATGAAAATAAATGAACAATTTACCAAAATCTGAGATACAGCAAAAGCAGTACTGACATGTCAATTAATACCATTACTAAAATATATCAAAAGGGAAGAAAAAACTGATAATAGATTATTTATCTCAACATCTCTGAGAAGAAGAAAAAAACAGCAAGAAACCCTTAAATCTCTAAAAGAAAAGAAATAAAAATCAGCATAGAAATGCAATGTTGTTGTTGTTGTTATGTGCTGTCGAGTCACTTGTGACTCATGGCAACCCTATGTACAACAGCCCAAAATGTTGTTGTTATTGTTATGTGCCATCGAGTCACTTGTGACTCATAGCGAACCTATGTACAACAGCCCTAAAGTCTGTTCTGTCCCGTGTCAATCACACTGTCTCTGACACTCCGATCTGCATTACTCCACTAACTGAATCAATCCACCTCATAGAGTGTCTTCCCCTCCTGTGCTGTCCC
>NW_006399990.1:4214180-4215184 GCF_000299155.1 Elephantulus edwardii | reverse complement strand
GACAGGACACATCCTGGTGTACGCCCTTCCCAATTTTGAACCATGCAGTGTTTCCTTGCTCTGTTCTGATGTCTGCCTCTTAATCCAAGTATAGGTTTCTCATTAGCACAATCAAGTGTTCTGGGATTCCCATTCTTCTCAGAGTCAGCTACAGTTTGTTATGATCCACACAGTCAAACTCCTTTGCATAGTCAATGAAAAACAGATATACGTTACTCTCATATTCCCTGCTTTCAGCCAAGATCCATCTAACAATAGTTACAATATCCCTAGTACAAAACAGAAAAACAAACTATCAACAAGACCAGGAGTTCATTCTTTGAAAAGGTCAATAAATTTGACAAAGTACTAGCAAAACTAACAAAGAAAAAAAAAGACACAAATAAGAGATGAAAGTTGCAATGCCACAAAGGAACCAACTGAAATAAAAGTGTTAACAATTAAATATCATGAAAAACTATAGTCAAACAAATGTGAAAATCCAGAGGAAACGAAAAAATACTTAGAAACTCACAACCTACCCAGACTATCACAGACTGAAGTAGAAGAGTTGACCAGACCCATTACAAAAGAAGAAATTGAACGGTGATAAAACAACTTCAAACTAAAAAAAGTCCTGGACAAAATGGTTTTCTAGTGAATTCTATCAAACATTCAGAGAAAGCTATCATCAATTCTACATAAAGTATTTCAGAAAATAGAAAAAGATATTCCCAGACACACATCCTGAATCCCACTTCATTATGACGATTTTTTAAAATATACTATTGATTCTCACCACTGGACCAATTGGCAGCATAAGGATGGATGGTGAAGAGATTGAGATTGTGCACAGCTTTAGTTTGCTTGGCTCCATAGGCACCAGCAGCCAGGAAATTAAAAGGTGCATTGCCATGGGAAAGTCTGCTCTTAGGGACCTCTCCAAAGTGCTGAAGAACAGTGGTGTCTCTCTGGAGACTAAGGTGCGTCTGATACAGGCCATGGTCTTCGCAATCACCTGTTAT
>NW_006399990.1:4212022-4213930 GCF_000299155.1 Elephantulus edwardii | reverse complement strand
CGGTCCTTAGAGAGGGACATCATGCTTGGGAGGGTGGAGGGACGGCGCAGGAGAGGAAGGCCCTCTATGAGGTGGATTGATTCAGTGACTGGGGTAGTTGGGATGGGAGTGTCAGAGACAGTGCGATTGGCACAGGACAGAGCGGAGTTTAGGGCTGTTGTATATGGGGTCGCTATGAGTCGCAGGCGACTCGACGGCACATAACAACAACAACAACAACATTGAATTCTACTGACCAGGATTTTATTGTGCCTTTTTCTATTCATGTTTATGAGAGATACTGGCATATAGTTTTCTATTTTGGTTATATTTTTACTTGGCTTTGGTATTAGGCAATGTTTACATCATAAAATGAATCTAGTGAACTAGGGGCAAGGAGGGGGTAGGGAGGAAAATATGCAGCAATAAATGAATGGAAATCCATATTTTCTGTAAAGTTTCATTAATATCACAATAACAAAATGTTTTGTTTTTTTAAAAGTATGTTGCAATGGGAAAGTCTTCTGCCAGGAACTTCTCCAAATTACTGAGAAGTAATGTTGGTTTAAGGGCTGTTGTACATAGGGTCGCTATGAGTGGCAAATGACTCAACGGCACATAACAGCTACAACAACAATAACGTTGGTTTAGAGACTAAAGTGTACCTGATTCATACCATGGTATTTGCAGTGGCTTGCTATGAATCTGGAGCTGACCACTAAATAAGAATGACAGAGAAGAAATCATGGGTTTTTTGTTGTAGTTTTGGAAAAGAGTACTAAATGGACTTCCAAGAGAACAACAGATATGTCTTGGAAAAAATTGATCCCAGTGTGTTCCTCAGGTGCAAGGTTAGCAAACTTCATCTCACGTACTTTGGTCATGTTGTTAGGAGAAACATTCCTTGGAAAGGGGCGGAAGGTCAACAAAAGAGAAGACTCTTAATGAGATGGGTTGACACAGTGCCTGTATTAATGTGTTAGAGATATCATAAATAGGATGAGGATGGTACAGGATAGGAAGAGGTTCAGATTTGTTGCTTACAGGGTTATAAGGACTGTGCTCAACTCGACAACCCATAATAATAACAACAACATCCCGAACAAAGGGATGTCAGTTTAAAGACTAAGGTATACCTGATACAAGCCATGCTATCTTCAAACGCTTTCTATATATATGAAAGTTGCAAAATAAATAAAGATAATATGAATTGGTGTCTTTAAATTATGGTGTTGTTGAAAATATATTGGATATACCGTGGACAATTCATATAAAGAATAAAAGTCTTGAAGAATATATAACCAAAGTGGTTCCTAGAGGCAATGATAGTGAAACTTTGCTTAACTTACTTTGGGTATATTTTCATGAAGAACCAGTCCTTAGAGAGAGACACTATGCTAAGAAAGGTAGAGAGTCTACAGAAGAGAGAAAATCTTCAGTAACACAGATTGACATGGTGAGGAGCACAATGCGTGGAGCATGAGAGAGGTCAAAAGGATGATGCAGGGTGAGACAAATTTCAAATATCTTATTCAAAGGGACACTATGAGTCATCCTGAACATTTTGACACTTAACAATATAATTGCATTGAATGTTGTCACATATTATCTGTGACTTTTAATCATACAATTCAATAACATTTGATTAGTTTTTGTATGTTTAGAATATACAGATGTATGGAAGGTATACATAAAGATATTTTATTTCAAATGAATAAGGATGATAGCAGTATTACCTTACTTTTAATAATAGAATCAATATTTATTTATGTTGTTTGTTGTTGTTGTTGTTATGTGCCGTCAAGTCGCCTGCGACTCATAGCGACCCCATGTACAACAGCCCTAAACTCCGCTCTGTCCTGTGCCAATCGCACTGTCTCTGACACTCCCATCCCAACTACCCCAGTCACTGAATCAATCCGCCTCATA
>NW_006399990.1:4201215-4210762 GCF_000299155.1 Elephantulus edwardii | reverse complement strand
CCATCTATTCCTGGAGCCTTATATTTTTGCCATGTCCTTCAAAGCAGCCTGAACTTCTTCTTTCATCACCATAGGCTCTTGCTCATATGTTGTTTCATGATATTCTTCTGTGTCTTCCAATTCTTTTCGATACAGTGACTCAGTATATTCCTTCCATCTTCTTTTAATACTTCCGGGATCATTTATATTTATTTATAACCAATGATAATTTTGTATTTTTATAAAGCAATCATACAGTCTCACAGTATAAGATTAAACAAAGAATATGTTAAATAGTTCACCAGATGACTAACCTAAGATTGTAACAGATTTTAAATTTTTAAAAAAGGTAGCATTTAGAGATAATTTTTAATTACTAGAAAATATTTTACTATTATTGTTGATGTTATGTGCCATTGAGCTAAGTATGACTTACAGTGACCCTCTGAAGAATACACTATTCTGAGTCATTCTTAATCACTTTGACACACCTAACCCCATTGTCATAATCACTGTTGCATCCATCTCATTCAGGGTCTTCTCTTTAACTTGACCTTCTACCCTTTCACTCATGAGGTCCTTTTCAAAGACTGGCATTCCTAACAACATGTCCATAATATGTGAGATGGAGTTTCAAAATCCTTGCTTCCAAGAAACAAACTGGTTTCAGTATTTCCCAGACAGACCTCTTTGTTCTCTTGACAGTCCACAGTATGTTCAATACTTTTCTCCAGAACCACAACTCAACGGCACTGATTCTTCTTCTGTTTTCCTTAGCCACTGTTCAGCTCGCAGATGCATAAGAAGCAGTTGAGAATGTCATTAGTTATAACATATGAACATATTATTTAGGAAATTAAAAAAACTCCAGTGCTTTCAAGTAAATGCCAATTCCTAGTTACCCTCCATTAGATGCTCAGGGAAGTAAAACTTTAAAGGAGGACAGCAACACAGGAGCAGCACCAAACCTCGTAACTTAGCCCAAGTCTGCTGGAGGGTGAGAAGTTGTCTTGACTGAGAAATCATATACTGCAGACTAAGCATGCAGGATGCATCCAGCCTGGCCCATTGCTCACCAGTTTTTTGCAAAAGTAGCCTATAAGCCAACAGTCACGTGATTTATTCCTCTGGCAGGTCTGAGTCCCTTGAGAAACTTCCAGTGAACCACCAAACTCAAGAGAAGCTGGAGAATTGAGCTGAAGAGGAGCTGTTTATTTTAGAAACCATCCACTAATACAGCAGGTTAAGCATTTGGGACTACATTGATAGGAGACTTATTACAACTAGTCTGCTACTAATCTTAGCAGAACAAATTACAAAAACAATTAATTGGAGGAGGAAATAGCTCATATTTGTTTCTGGAGCAACTCTTGCATTAAAACTTCTGAACTATTGTTTAACAGTCCAACCTATTGTACATAACAACAAAAAGTCTCCCTCTATAGAAAACAATAAAACACAAAGGTTAAGAATTTTGGCTTTAATGGTCACCTATGAAGACACCCTATAAATAGGTACACTCTGAGTCAATTAAAACTTATAGAGACCCTGTGGAACACAGCAACTTACAGTTTGAATTGACCAGCTGTTCACATGAGAAAGTTGGGTAATCTCTTCCTGTGCTTTTTATCGCCTCTGAAAATTTACTATAAAGTCTCAGCTTTGAATTGGTTTCAATTCAATGATACAATACAATAACAAAAGTAAACCTTTACAGAAGCACAATATCACATGTTTTGGGCAAGTTGTTGAGTGCTGTTAAGTCTAGTAGGATTGCTAGTCAGCCACATGCCCAAAAGATTAGAAAGGAAGTTTCACCATCTTTGCTTCCAAGGAGCACTGTGGTTGCACTTTTTCTAAGACATGGCATCAATTCTTCTTTGTAGTCCTTATTCATTTTCCACCTCTCGGATACACAGCAAATAATTGAAAAGATTAGCCTGAATCAGGTTAGTGCATGAAAAATTCTGGCTTTAAGGTTAGTAGGTGAATGTTTAGTTTCCAAAATTTTAGATAGATTTCTTTATTTCTATTTCTACAAGTGTAAAATCATAATAACTGCATAGTATAAGAGGAGGCACCTTAACACTGTGTATTCAGAACCAGCACCCATATCTGAATTGGTTATAATGTTAATTATTACAAAGAATGGGAATGCCAGAACATTTAATTTTTCTCATGAAAAATTGTACAGAAACCAAGAATGAAACATTCAAAGAGGGAAGAAATGAAAAAGCAAGTTTTAAAATTATAAAACTTGTACATCAGGGTTGTATCCTTTCACCATACCTGCTCAGTCAGTATGGTGAGCAAATAATCTGAAAACTGGACTCTATGTGATATTGGGATCAGAGGATGATTCATAAACAACTTGCAATTTGCACATGACACAATTTTCCTTGCAGAAAACAAACATGGAATAATTTACTGATAAAGCTTGAAAATTTTAGCTTTTAGTATATATAAAACTTCAATATATGGAATACAATCTTGCTCACAAATGAACCAATAAACATTATGATAACTGGGAAAAAAAGATTGAAATTATCAAGGGATTTGTTATACTTGGAGCCAAAATCAACACCCATAGAAGCAAGAGTTAAGAAATTACAAGATATATTATATTGGACAAATCTGTTGTGAAGGACATTTTTTGAAGTACTAAATAGAAAAGAAATAATATGCATGTGCAAGCTGGACAATGAACATAATTCGATCAAAGAAGAATTGATGTTATTGAATTGTGATAGTAGCAAAAAAAATATTGAATATATCCTAGATAACCACAGAAAAATAAAGCTCTCTTAGAAGAGGAACATCCAGAGTGTCTTGATAACAAGGGTAATGATATTTCATTCACATTATTTAGGAATGCCAGGAAGGAGTGGTCCATGGAGAAGGACATCCTGGTTGTAAAAGCAGAGGGTGAGAGGAAGATGCATTTCAACAAGATGCACTTATATAGTGACTGCAACAATGAGCTTAAACACAGTGGAGATTGTGAATGGGGCGCAAGATTGCACAGTTTCTTCCTGTTTTACATATATTGGCTCAAGCTAGAACCAACGCCATGTTATCTAACAGCACATATTTAAAAATATCTGGACACACTGTAAGTGTCTAATAAATACCTGTAACTGTTAGCAATTTTGATAATTTTTTTCAATGAAACTAATTTTCTTTTGCAATTTTCTTAGTAACACCACCATTTTTGCATTCAAATGGGATCATTATAATGACTGTAAAAAGCAGATCATTAATAATATTCTGGTCTATTATGATAAAAATGAATGAATAAGTCTCTTGATTTATCAACAAACTAGGAATATAAAATTAACATTTTCAATTTTATCTTTCTTTTTATTTTGTTTTGCTGTGTGTTTTTTTCCAAAATGTATAACACAGACACAAAAGACCAAAGGTAAAACAGAAGATTAAAAAGACTAGAGATGTATAGAAAATAACTGAATACATATGGTGGAGGTTGTTATGTGCTATCGAGTTACCTATGACCATGTACAACAGCCATGAAGCCTGTACTGTCCTGAGCCAGTCTCACTCACTCTGACCCACTCAGAATATTATTCCCATACCTCTTTTTGTATTAGAAGGTAAAAAGGTGCAAAGACAAAAAAATGACATAGTAAAATAAACAACTATTTTAATTATTCTGCTTTTGAAAATGTCAAAATTTTGATTCTTCACTTTTAAATTTCCCACTAATATAAGAATCTTCCATCAGAAGATATTATCCAAATCTGGCTTAGTAATTAATTTCTATTATATTTGAAAAATAAAAACACAATTTTTATTGAGTTACAAAATTATTCAGTTACACCCACAAAGAATTCTTGCTTTTCAGAAAAAGCAAGATAAAGGCTGCAGCAACAGTCATCATATTTTCTGCATGTGACAGTAGTTGACTTCTCGGAACAATATGGCTCATGAGTATTCAGGACACTTCAAAATATGGAGCCAAAAGCAAGTGTTGTAGAGTGATCCTTTCATGCCTTTGATGTACAAAGCAAATCAGCCTGAAATCATCAGAGAATTGCGATGACAGAGGTTGGACAAATCTCAGCATGATCAAAGCATTCCAAGTCAATGACATTTGAAAGAAAATTAATGCTTTCTCCTCTGAGATTTAGCCATCTTCTAAACAGAATAAGTGCATGAATGCTAAGATGAACAGCTTTGCTAAATGCAGCTAGCACTGTACTAAAACCTCATGGTGGTGTTTCATTTACTAAAGCAATGTTTATCATATTCATTTTTAGCTATGGAACTATTCATGCACAGCTTTTATTGATATTTTTTTATCTTCACAATAAACTATAAAATAAGAAACTATAGAAAGCATTATGTATTTGGTATATCATATTTTAGATGACATATTATGTGATGACATTAAAAGTAGAATTAAAAAAGATTGATTTATTATTTTTACTTATGCAAAAAGTCACATAACTAACTTTTAAAATAAATGGCTGTAATAAAACTTAGTGGTTTAACATGTATTAATGAATCAAATGACTATTCTCAATTTCTAGATCCGTAACTGAACTTACAAAAATATGCTGTCCAGGACAAGATCAGAGGTTAAAAAGACATAGTATAAATGAAAGCTGAAATTTGATTTACAAAATACACCTTACATATTCCCTATTACTTTGAAACAGCATTTATTCTGAGAAAAACTAAACACTGAAATATTTTGAGCATAAAACAATATCACTTATATTTTAGAAATGTTAACAAAGTATGATGGCATAAAATGTTCCATAGAAACATTTATTTATGTATTTAGAAATAATTATGAAACATAATAAATCTATTTTAATTTAACACTTGTTGTCAAGTGCCACCAGCTCAACTCTGGCTCACAGTGACACTGTGAAAAACAAATAAAAAACTTGTGCTGTCTGGGCCATCCTCACAATCTCCACCGGGCTTAAGCTGCAGTCTTTTAGTCAATTCAATCTAGCTGCTGAATGTGGATATCATTGTTTAGATAAAATGGACCGTGAATGAAAGCATAAATTAATAAAAATATGTATTTGTATCTTATTGAATGGCTGAGCTGTGGTGTTGGAGAAGAGTATTGAGGGTACCATGGACTGCTAGGAAAACAAACAGATTCGTCCTGGAAAGGGTTAAACCGGGTGGCTCCTTGGAGGCAAGGATTCTGGGGCTCCGTCTAACATACTTTGGACGTGTTGTGAGGAGAGACCGGTCCTTAGAGAGGGACATCATGCTTGGGAGGGTGGAGGGACGGCGCAGGAGAGGAAGGCCCCCTATGAGGTGGATTGATTCAGTGACTGGGATAATTGGGATGGGAGTGTCAGAGACAGTGCGATTGGCACAGGACAGAGCGGAGTTTAGGACTCTTGTACATAGGGTCGCTAAGAGTCACAAGCGACTCGCCAGCACATAACAACAAACAACAATTGACTGGCAAAGCATTCAACTCTGTGAAGTATGATAAATTATAGATAACATTGAGAAGACCACTTAATTGTATTCATGCATAACATGTACAGAGACCAAGAAGCGGTCAGTCATCTATAAACAACAAGGAGTTACTACTTTGTTCAAAATCAGGAAAGATGTGCTTAAGGATTTTAATCTTTCTCTATACCTATCAGTTCTATATGTTGAGCTAATAATTTGAGCAGCTGGGGTATACAGAGAAGAATGTGGTATGAGGATTGGAAGAAGACTCACCAACAACTTGCACTATGCTATGTAGATGACACAATCTTGCTTCCAGAAAATTTATAGGATTTGAGGTGCTTACTATAGAGTATCAAAGACTATAGCTAATGGATTACATCTCAACAACAAAAAACCAAAAATTGTCACAATATTTGAACAATTATCACAACATGGCAATTATCATTATAGAAAAAAACTTAAGACTGTCAATTATTTAATTCTACTTGAATCTACAATCATTATTCACACTAACAATAATCAAGAAATAAAAAGAGATGTTGCAGTGAGAAAATCTATATTCAAGGAGTTCTTTAAAATGCAAAAGAGAAAATACATCAGTTTAAAGACTAAGGTTCTCTGCTCAAGTCATAATATTTTAAATTGTTTCATCTCTTCTCTCCGTTGATCTTAGTGCTGCCAATTGGCCCAGTGGTGAGAACCTTTGTCTTTTTAATGTTGAGCTTTCATCTATATGGAAGACCATAGCAAATTTAGATAATGGAAAAGGAAAATCAAAGAGGAATCAATACCTTTGAACTGCAGTGTTGGCAGAAAGTATTGATTATATCATGAGCAGCCAAAAAACCAAACAAATCTATGTTGAATGAAGCTATTCTTTCTTTGTTTTTGTTTTCTTTATTTTTTTTTAATTTTTTATTTTTATTATCTTTGTGTGAGTGTTCCATCAAATCAGATCTGACTGGTACAGGAGGAAATTGTCCCTCCTTCCCCGGCAGAGGATCTGGTAGATTCGAACCGTGCGCCTCTGGGATTGTAGTTGCAGATCCTTGCCACTAGGCCACTAGAGCTCCCCAAATGAAGCTATTCTTTCTATCTATCTATCTATCTATCTATCTATCTATCTATCTATCTATCTATCATCTATCTATCATCATCTATCTCATACAATAATAACATACATGATATATATAAATATATGTAAATTATATCTAAATGCATATAAGATACATAACAACATATAAATACAGATATATAAATATATATAAATACATAAATACCTATAACATACATAATAAAGTAAGTTATACTTGCTTAGAGGCAGGGATGGTTGAAATTTTTGCCTCACATATTTTGTGTGTGTTATCACGAGAGATTTTTTCTTGGAGAAGGAAATTATGATTGGGAAAGTAAAGGATCAGCTAAGGAAAGGAAGACCCTCAAACAGCTGGATTAACACAGTAACTGCAACAATGGGTTTAAGCACAGCAGAGACTCTGAGGATAACATCTGTTCAGGTAATGTTTCAGTTTGATATTCAGCGTAACAAGTTGGATTTGACAGCACTTCAGCAATTCAGCTTTGCAGACATCCCTTCACTAATGACAAATAGTCTTTGTAGCAATATTATAGTTGTTGTTGTTGTTGTTGTTGGGTAAGTGTCATCAAGCCATAGACAACTCATAGCGACCCTATGGATGAAAGACCTGAGTACTTGTATAACTTTCCTTGTTTCTCCACATTCATAAAGTTTTCAGAGGCAAGCTATTTCAGAGGAGGATGCCACTCCTGCTTCCAAGCTTGTTCTAATCAAGAAGCTTCACCAAACACTGTCCAACATGGGTAACCATTATCGCATTTGACACATCAGTGTCAAAGTGTTTAGCATCACAGCAACCGCAAGTTACATCTGTACAGCAAGTGGACAGATCAGTGTCATACCACTTAGAAGAATATTTGAGCAACAATAGAAGATAATTCAGTTTTTATGTATTAAAATGTATTTGTGTCTTGGAATATAGTTGAACAATTACATGCTTTAGTACCACTCCTTAAGTTTATTTTCAATATATTGTACAGGATTCATTGTTGTTGTTTTTGTTGTTGTTAAGTGCCCTCAAGTCGCAGGCAACTAATAGCGACCCTATGAAGGAGAGTGCTCGATGCTTGGGTGCCTTTCATCCTCTCTCCAGGTTCACAGGGTTTCCTGAGGCAAACTATTACTGAAGTGGATGCCACTCCTCCTTCCAAGCTCGTTTTCATCGGGGAGCTCCACCCCACTCTCTGTTGGCATTGGGTAACAAACCATTAGTGCATTTGACACACCAGTGTCACAGTGTTCAACCTCATAAAAACCACAAGTGACCACTGTACGGCAACTACAGGACTCATTACAGAAAATATTATGAACATACTATCAAGAAAATCAAAGGCATTGTCATTGAGTTGGAGCTGACCTTCTGGGTTTCTGATGCTGTAATTGACATGTGAATAACTTGCACATCTTTCTCCAGGAGCCTCAGATGGATTCAAACCACTAAAGATATGTAACATTTGGATTAGCAGTATAACTCCCTAAATACTTTATCATCAGAGCTAGTGAACAAAATATTATCTCCATCTCAAAAAGCATGTATTGGGGGGGGGGGATAAGTACATTGAAATCTTAGTGTTCATAGAATAGTGTGACAGGAAAAATACACAGAATCCGTGATCTACCTCACTGGAATGCATCACAAATTTTCATGCCATCATTGCAGAGCTACAATGCTGATATCATCTGTATTGTTCAGATTTTAGGGTACTAACTCAGCTCAGATAGGCAATCTCTGTGCAATTTACAACCTCAGAAAACTCACTAGAGGGTCACTATTAGTTGGTACTGACTTGATGGTTGTTGTTGTTGTTATGTGCCGTCGAGTCGCCTGCAACTCATAGCTACCCTATGTACAACAGCCCTAAACTCCGCTCTGTCCTGTGCCAATCGCACTGTCTCTGACACTCCCATCCCAATTACCCCAGTCACTGAATCAATCCACCTCATAGAGGGCCTTCCTCTCCTGCGCCGTCCCCCCACCCTCCCAAGCACGATGTCCCTCTCCAAGGACCGGTCTCTCCTCACTACATGTCCAAAGTAAGTTAGACGGAGCCTCAGAATCCTTGCCTCCAAGGAGCCACCCGGTTTAACCCTCTCCAGGACAAATGAGTTGAATTAGTTGTTAAGATGAATAGTTTGACTCTCTTATGAGAAATGTTAAGACTAAACAGAAGAAAATGAGTTATCTTTTAAAAAATGTACAAAACTTTCTTATGTACCAGATTACTTCTTTCCTGAAACTCCACACACATACACTCTCTCCACACACACACTTTCTATTTCTCTATGTCTCTGTCTCTCTCTCTCTCTCACACACACACACACACACACACACACACACACACACACACACACTCTCTCCATGCTTTTGAAACATAATCATGGCTTTGGCTTCCACAGTGTGAGTATGTAGAAGGTAGAGGTCTCCAGATCTAATGAAATAAAGTTCCAAATGTAAATAAAGTTCTAGGCCCTAGAACTACAGTCTGGCTTTCTTGGAAAAATATTCTTTATGTAATTTTCTGTGTACTGTGGAAAATAAGAATAACAGTGTCTAACTATTGTGATATCATGTAATAATGCATGTAAAACCTGACACAGGCTAAACATTCAAGACATATTTGTAATCATTAATTGTTCAATTTGTACTTATTATTAATTATTCAATTTATACTATAGTTATACTGTGTTTTCTTTGAGAAAAATTTTGTATCTACTCTTATTAATCTCACCTTTGCTAGATGTTGCCTCAAATAAGTATGAGGGCTTAGCCATTTTTATCTGATGGGTCAAATGCTTCTTGAACAGGTCACGAGTAATAGCTATAATGGTTGAATTTGTAAGCTTTAAGATAAATAAATTTTAAGAAATCGAGTTACCAAATAAAGTATTTAATTGCTTTCACAAATTGCTGTCTGTCAGGTACTCCTCTAAATCTGAACATTCAGATCAAGACAGACTAGGAAGAAGGATTGGCCACACACTTCTGAAATAGCAGGCCTCTGAAAACCCTATGCA
>NW_006399990.1:4149731-4197330 GCF_000299155.1 Elephantulus edwardii | reverse complement strand
ATGAAAGAAAAAGGATTTCTTTTCAAAGGTTATTGACTATGATAAAGTCCCACAACTAGAAAATGGAAGAACCAGAACAAAATATATTCCTTATGAGACTAAACACTTTTGAGTTTGTTCTCCCTACAGTGTAGATTACACTGTTGGAACACAGAAGATCTTCTAAAATTATTATTATTAATAACAACAACAAAAAATCTACCTTGAGTCACTTTGCTTTTTCTGAACTTCTTTTAATGTTTTTCAACCTCCATTTGAATTTGCATATGAGTAGTTGATTATCCTGCTTGCACTTCTGGCAGTTCCTTGTGTATGTACTGTTCTAGCTGGTATTGAATGATCTCAAGTCTATTACACATTTCCCTGGAGTCAGATGTGGTTATTTGCTTCCATGAAGATTTACAGCTGTGAAAGCCTCAAAGGACAATTCAGCTTTGTCCTGAGATCTCTGTGACTCAGAATCAACTTTATACAGTTTGTTTTTGCTTCCCCCCCCCATCTCAGATCAGTCTTTCTTTATCTGGAATTTAGTATCTTATCCAGGATACTATACTGATTAAACAATAAAACAAAACTAAAATCTCAACTAGTGTTAGACCAGCCCACAGCTGGTCCTCAATTGGATTCCAAAGGCTATAAAATAACATGAGAAGAGTTTTCTTACCTTTTTCCATCAGAGTTAATCCTGGATTAAAATCACTAGGGATGGGAGGCCTTTGATAAGATAGCAGTAAATTACAGGGAATCTAAATTTGGTGATAGATTCTGAGCAATATATTTTAGAAGATTGGATGGTTAAAGGAATAAACAAGTATGTCTCACAGAGGGTGCAGCTGGTGTGCTCTTTGGAGGCAAGAATTATGAGGCTTCACCTCACATACTTTGGACATGTTTTTAGGAGAAGCACATGACATCCTTGGAGAAGAACATGATGCTGTGAAGGGTGGAGGGTCAGTGAGGGAGAGGAAAACCCTCAACCAGGAGGATTGAAATGGTGACTGCCACAATGGGCTTTTGTGTGTCAGGAAGTGTGAGAATGACACAGGCTAGAACAGGCTTCAGTTCTTTTGCTCATAGTTTCTCTGTTAGTCATATTTGACTCAGTGACACCTAACAATAGTTGATTACATCATCCACAGTCAATTTTTGGCCTTGGTTTATCGGCAATATTGAGCGTCCCTTTCCCACATATATAGTCAATCCAATTATCATATAGTCCACTGGGTAAGTCCATGTATATAGTATCTGTTTAAGTTTTTAAAAAATATTTACTGTTAATAAACCATTCATTGTACAAAATTTTATTATTCAATCTCTAGCCTAATTTACCAGTGGGTTGATTTCAAAAATTATCCGTATTATTAATCTTTTGTTTGCCAGAAAATTGTACACAGGAGCCTTGATATTACAGTAGTTAAAAAACATGCTTATTAACTTTAAGATATGAGTTCTTTATATTATAATCCTGGTCATTGGTGTGTTTCATTTCATTTTTATAAGTATTGTGTCGACCATTTCATTTAGGGTGTATCTCATTTTTATCATTCTCTACTTTATCAAATAAGATGTCCAAAGCTAGCAAACTGAAGTCTCTCCATCCTCATTCCTACATCTATTTCCTACAGATTAGTTGCTCTTTAACAGTCCATGGTATCATCAATATTCTTAACCAACACAAACAACATTAACACTGCATTATATATATATCAATTCTTCAATCCTCTTTTTTCTATTATTCATCTTTGTCACACACATGAAGTGATTAAAGCACTGTTGCTCAAGTTCTCACCTTATATCTTCGCAATTTGGGTCTGAATCAGCCTGTAATGTACTCTCCAGAGAATTTATAGAGGCTGTTTATCACCCAGGAGTTGATGATTCATCTTCCCCCATGAAGAAGTTGGTGGATTCGACTCTCTGGTCATTTAATTAGCAGGACCACTCCCTATTCACCATGTCCAGTTCCTCCTTAATCATCAAAATGGTACCTTGCTTTTTAAAATCTTTAACAAAATCATGTGCAGCAGATTTCCCCGTATGCAATACATCATTTGATTTCTTGACTACTGCTTCCAAATAATGTTTGAAAACATAATAGAAGTTAAAAACCACACTTAAAACCTAATTAACAAAATGTATCTCTGTGATAGATAGCTCTGATGGCTGAGTGGTAAGAGGTTGTGCTGCAACCCCAAAGGAACATGATTTCAATCCACCAGCTTCTATGCAGAAAAATGATGCACAATCTCCCCCCATGTGATCTACTGCCTCTGAAAACTAGCTGAAGGGTCAGCTATGTGTCTGGTCCAACTCCACGGTATACAGCAACAATATCACTGTAATTAAAAAAACAACAACTGTAGGTTTCATAACAAATGACAAAGACCCAAGTTTTAACTGGATAAGAAGAACGAGAACCTTAAATTTACTAGTTTATTGGTCTTTGGCTTTGGATGACACATGCAATGTGCTACATAATTTTATATATATTTAGAGTTGGACACTGACTAGGGAGGATAGAAGGAGAACTGATGTCTTTGAGCTGTGGTGCTGGAGAAGTGTATTGAGGGTACCATGGACTGTTGGAAAACAAACAGATTCAACCTGGAGAGGGTTAAACTGGGCTGCTCCTTGGAGGCAAGGATTCTGAGGCTTCGTCTGACATACTTTGGACATGTTCTAAGGAGGGACCAGTCCTTGAAGAGGGACATTATGCTTGGTAGGGTGGAGGGACAGCCCAGGAGAAGAAGACCCTCTATGAGGTGGGTTGATTCAGTGACTTGGGTAATCAGGATGGATGTATCAGAGACAGCGCAATTGACACAGGACAGAGCAGAGTTTAGAGCTATTGTACATAGGGTGGCTATGAGTTGCAAGCGACTCGACGGCACATAACAAAAACAACAACAATGAATATATATATATATATAAAATTTATTCTTATTTATATTTATGCATTTATATTTATTTATATTTATATTTCTTTACCATGATGCCTCAAACTATTCTCCACTGTAGAAGAATTTAAGGGCTTTTTGTTGTTGTTGCTGTTTCTACTCTCAGTGTGTACTATAATACTTTAGTATGAAATATATCCTGGTTCTATAAATTGTAATGTTATATTTGACTAATTTACCCCAAAACTAACAATCTGTAGTGAGTATATCCGAACTGTTGTTGTTAAGTGTTGTCAATTCTCAGGGGACTCATAGCGACGCTATAAACAAAGTCCTGGTCACTTCCTGTATAGATAGGCTATATTACAAGTATGACCCTGAAAGGATAGAATATATTTCTTCTCACTTGAGTCTTATATTTTTGATGCACTTCTCACATCAACACAAAAACAAAGTAAAAAGCTTAAGCTCTGAATCTTGAATATTTTAAAATTCACATTCCATTATAATAAACACAGATGAACTAATATCATAACAAATAATTCCTAGGGAATCTTCTCAGTCTATTTAAATCATTGTGACATTTCTCGGTCACCTATTTGCATTCCATTCTATCCTTGGACTATAGAAGACTCAGGACAAACTAATGGAGTGGAGTAGACTCAAAGTTCACATTGAACCAAACAAATTTTTAGATATTTTTTAGTTAGATTAGAAATATCTTTTGTTTCCTATTTGTTGTTACAAATTATGCTCACATAATAAGGACTCCTTTATCTATTCCAAATCACGTTTCATATCATTCTGGCAGTTCACAAATGCATGTCAAGAAAATGCATATTCTAAGTTTCTTCTCCCTCTGACTTCTCTGTACTATAAACGTGTTTCACTATCAGACAGAATAAAATAAATTCAGTACAATTCGTCATATATTGCAGTTTATCTAATTGTATACATTAAATTTTACTTTCTGTATATTCTCTAGTGTTACTTCATTTGAAAATGTCCTCTTAGATGAATATATTTTGTGAATTAAAGCAATTTGAAGCCAGACCCGAATATGATTACTTTGACCTTATGATATTGGTCTTTTTGTGTTGTTATGTGCCTTCAACCCACAGCAACCCTATGAACAGCAGCTCTGATCCCTGTCTTGTTGTGAGCCAGTCTCACTAATTCTCACACACTAACCCCATTGTCCCAGTCACTGTATTGATCCATCTCATCCATCTGGAGTCTTCCTCTCCTGCGCTGTCCCTCCACCTTCCAAACATGATGTTTTTCTCCAAAGACCAGTCTCTCCTGGCCACATGCCCAAAGTATGTGAGACAGAGCTTCAAAATCCTAGCCTCCAAGGAGAAACTTGTTTTCACCCTCCCTAAGACAAGCCTATTTGTTTTCTTGGTGGTCTGTGATATGTTCAAGACTCTTCTCCAGCAAAACAATTCAAAGGCACCAATCCTTCTGTTATCTTTAGTAATTGTACAAGTCTCTGAAGCATAGCAAGTAATTGTGAAAACCATGGCTGGATTAGTTTCATCGTAGTCTCTAGACTGACATTGTTGCTTACATTTCACTAATTTGAATGTAATTAATTTAAAACAATAGTTAAATTTTAAATTATTTAGTGTTAATTGAATGTATTTAATGCTATGTTATGTAAAACAGTCATGATTCCAGTTATTAAGTAAAACTCTTCAGAAGGTGAATGGAACAATAGCTTGAATCCTCAGTACTACAAAACTTTCCGCAAATAATAATAGTGCCAAGTGGCATCCACTTCCTCAATAACATGCCTCCGGAAACTCTATGAACTGATAAATGTCGATAGTTGTAGAGGGGCTTCAGGTCCTTTGTTCATATGGTCGCTATGAGTCGTGTTCTACTCGGCCACAATCAACAACAACAACAACACCACATCTGAAGAGAGAATTATTTTTCTTTCAAACATTTTCAAACTTGCTGTTTCTTCCTAGTTTATTCTAGAGAAGAAACAAGGGGGGCTGCTCTATTTCATTATAGAAAAGACTGATGTTGCATGACGTCAAAGACATTGGAAGGTCAGACAGCTACTCATAAAAGCACTATGTAATGTGTCAGTCATACATTTGAAACCTCACCAGCTTCACTTAATGAAAACATAATGGGATTTGCTAGCCTGGGAAGCAGATTTTGGAAAAAGTCGTGTCTTTCTCCAACATATATCATGAATCTGCACATCTCTATCGATACTGTCTAACTAAATCATGTTCTCCATATTCTAATGGGTCTAAAGTTGATCTTTCTTCCTCAAGTCCATTATTCTTTTATTTATTAATCCAAATGTGTATATTTTAGGTCAATAATCTCCTTAATGAGAGCACGGTTGCTTCACCAACAATGTACAACTGTTAAATGCAGAGCCTAATACACACCACACTTCGGCACAATTAGACTGAAAAACGGAAACAAGAGCTCCCTATTGGGAGACAGTCTCCTGCATAACTGTAGTATTCAACAAATTATTTCTGGCATAATAGCTGTGTCATAAATACGGAATAAATTTTAGTCAATACTAACATTGGCATCTTAGTTGTCATTAATATCTGCATTCCATAAATAGTCAATAAATTTTAATATATCTGACATTAGATACAAGCTATATGTTCGCTTCAGAGATTTTGTTTGGCATGTGCAGCAAGAAAAGGACAGTTTCTTCATACACTTTTTATTTATATTGCTTCCTAGTATATTTAGGGGACTTTCTTAAGGCAGAGACATTGCAAATATATAGAGTAAAAGCCAGCCTTTTGCTTTAACCCTAATTGATGCACTAAGGCCGAATAAACCCTTCAGCAGTGAGGGCCCTCAGCTAGATAAACGCTGTGTCATAAGAGGCCCCCAAACTCTCCTCCTTCTGATCTTTCTCCATACCAGCCAACTGCTGCCTGGCAGTTCAAGAAGACAGTGCTTCAAAGGACTTGCAAGTTTGACAAAAAAAAGTTGGAGAAATTGATTGGTATTTAGAGTTTAGTGGTCTCCTATGGGTATTCCTGGGTTTCTGTGACTGATTTTGATGAAGTGCTTTTATTTGTCTCTCTACCCAGAGACTGCAGATGAATTTGCAATAGAGCAGCATGCCTCCTGTTTAGCTTTGTCAGGCACCACTTAGACATGTTATAATTTATTTTCCAGGAAAAATATTTCTCATGAGGGCCTCTGGCTAACACAGTTATAAAGCAGCTGGCTACCGTTCAGCCTGTTGTCTGCTGGCAGCTGGGCTTCCCCATGTTGGCTGAAAAGAAACAGAATTGGGGAGGAAAGTTGGGGAGAATGGGGCAGCAGCAGGAAGTCCAACTTAAGCAGGCCTGAATCTCCTTTTACTTAATGCTGTTGGCAGTTCACACCTTTGCAAACATCAGATTAAGTCTGGCAGGGAGTATGGTTATTTCTATTGTGCCCTTTTGACTACACAATGGAACCACAACTTAACCAGGCATTGAATTTTCCTAAATTTCTACATTTTGAAACTTCCCTAAAAATGTTATTGAATAGTCAAAGTAATGGACTCTTATTTGGAGCATTATAGATAAAGCTCCAGGAGTACTTACTAATTTTAAGAGAAGTTGTTGTTGTTGGTTTGTTTTGTTTTAATTAGCATTGAATTCCCATACTTTTTAGTGGAATGTGCATTTAACGATAGGTTCAGAGAACTGAGACTAACAGCTATTAATGCTTTTTTTATAGTCACTCTAGCGTCCATGATGAGTGAAATAATCTGAAATTACAAAGAATTTATTTTTTCCTGTTATATTGACACTTACTGATGAAGATTAATATAAAAAGATATTCACAACTATATCAATACACAACATCATGATAAAAGGGGAAACATTTAAAATATCAAGGAATTAATTTTACTTGGATCCATATCCATACCCAAGTAGAATCAATTAAGAAATCAGAGGGCAGGCTGCATTAAGAAAATGATACAAAAGACCTCTTTAAAATATTTAGAAGCAAAGATTTCACCTTGTGGCCTAAAGTACACATGACAAACATGGTAGTACTCTCAATTGCCACATGTACATCATAAAATTCAATGATGAAAGATTAATGCACTTGGGTTATGGTATTGTTTAAGGACATTGCTATATACTGTAGTCTTCCATAAGAGCCAACAAATATGTTTTAGAAGAAGGAGATTCAGAATAGAGAAGGGAAAGACAAAGTTCCACACACTTTGGACATGTTTTCAAGAGATCAAAGTATTTGGAAAAGGATACCATGTTTGATAATGAGATGGATTGGCATAGTGAAAAAAAATGGGCTCAAACTTGACAATGATTTTGAAGATGGCAGAGGACTGAGCAGTGTTTCTTTCTCTTGTACACAGGATAACTATAGGATGTAACCACTCTGACTGCCCCTTACAAGAACTTTATGACATAAAGAATAAGGTCAAATATCATCTCTTAATTATGTAAGGTTTATGTTCTTGTTGATCTAGGCTTACTTTGTCAGTTTTCTCAAATAGACATTGTTGTTGTTATTTACCATTACCATCAAGTCAGAAATGACTCACAGGTGATATTCCATTCAGGTTTTCAGAGGTTATAAACCACATGGAAGGAGCTTGCTCATCTTTCCCCAGTGAAACAACAGGTGGATTTCAACTAGCTGCTTTTGAATTGGTAATTCAACTCCTTACCACTAAGCCAACAGAACTCTCTAATTAGACACTATTTACCCCAAAGAAAGCACTGGCTGCTCTTGTTACAAAGACCTTTGTCATAATATCTGATTTCTGTATATTTTTTATAATGACATAGAACTTCTTCCATGTATACTCTGGCATACACATATTTTTCCCCATTTTTAAAGACATTCATTCCATAAACATAGTCTTTTCAATGACTAAGTACATTTGTTTCTCCATTGCAATGTATAGCAACTTGTATTGAAGTTTGAGACAGACTTAAAGTTACTCTTTGCCCTTTTCCTCATATTTTTTTAATAACAGAGATTATATTGATTTTATACTTCTAAGTTCAAATAATACTTTCATCTTCACCATATTTTTTTCTTAATCAGTGAAATGATTCAGAATAACTGAAAAAATTCAGCCATTTAAGAAATATTTTGAAATCTATATTCCTCAGTGAAGCCAAAGGGACCTTTCTAAATGTTTCTTTCCTCATACCTCTCCACTGTTTAAAACTTTCTTGAGTTTGAAATAATGCTATACAATGTGTCCCATCTTCTAATAACAAACCTTATGATTTTCCCTCCTGCTAAATATAATTTGATCCCCCAAATTCTTCTTGTTTCCGTCTTGAAACATTGCATGGTTCAAAATTAGGAAGAAAGTGTGTCAGGAATGCATCTTGTCTCTATACCTTTTCAGTCTATATGCAGAACAGATCATTCAGAAAACTGGTTTTATGAGGAGAAATATGATATTAGGATATGAGGAAGACTCATCAATGACCTACATTATGCAGATGACACAATCTTGTTTGCTGAAACTGAGGTGGACCTGAACTGCTTGCTACAGAAAGGTCAAGGATTGGAGTCTTCAATATGGATTGAAGCTCAACATCAAGAAGACAAAGATTCTCACCACTGGGCCAAATGTCAGTATCATTATGGATGGAGAAGACATTGCAGTTGTTAGCAGTTATAGCTTGCTCGGCTCTACAATCAACATTTTTGGTGCCAGCAGTCAAGAAATCAAAAGAGAAATTGTGTTAGGTAAATATGCTGTCAGGGACCTTTCCAGAGCACTGAGAAGCAAAAAAGTCCATCTTGAAATTAATGTGTTTCAGTTTACAGTTTTTGAAATTACTTCAATGTATCAGAGGGCTGGATGATGACTAAGAATGATAGGAGAAGAATTGATGGCTTTGAGTTGTGATGCTGAAGAAGAGTCTTAAACATACCATGGATCACCAAGAATACAAACAGGTCTGTCTTATAGAGAGTAAACCCAAGTTTCTTCTTGGTGGCTAAGATATTACATACTTTGGGCATGGAGGGTCCAATCCTTAGAGAAGCACATCATGCTAAGAAGGGTGGAAGGACATTGCCGGAGATGAAGACATCAGGTGAGATGGATTGATACAGTGGCTAGGGCAATGAGGGTAGGTGTGTTGGAGTAATTTATATTGACTCAGGACAGGGCAAGCTTCAGAGTTATCATCCATAAGGTCAGTATGAGTCTCAGGTGACTTAATGGCACATAACAACAACAACAACAATTGCTTTTTCTGCTGGACTGCTAACCATTCCATATGTATGGTTCAGTGTTATAAGGTTCAAATGGACCTATTTTGTGACATCCAACTTTTGGAAACTTCTCACAGCTACAACCAATTATGTCCTAATGATAAGGTCTAATTCATCATTTCATGTTCTACTAATCTAATTACATTAAAAATAAGCAATTTTTTTTCACTTTCAATTTACTTTGAGCAAGCCATAATGAACGCCAGTGATTCAATTTTATTTATTTATTTTTTTCTGACTGCCCCTGTCTGGGTTGATCCTATCTACAGCATACACCTACAGGACCAGCTTAATGCTATCTCAAGATCTTGTAAGAAACAAAATTTGTTTATTGCATGGCCCTATTCCTTCAATCAAGCCACACTTGATTTAGACCATAAACGTAGTCTAACATCTAAGTAGGTAGAATATTCAGCTCTTACTCTAGTCTTTCTTATGATTCTAAAACATTGATTAGTCTCCATTCATCTCCAAAAGATACTTTTTAATATACTTGAATTTTTATTTGTTTTCATCTCCACTATATAATGTCAGACTATTGTTATGAGGTAAAAAATTATTTCTACCTTTCTCACTGAAAAGATGGTAATATTAAAATAGTTACAGACACCCCAAAGCAATTAATCAATATTTGTGCATCTAAATGTAAGAATGAATGAATGGATGATTTTTTCCCAGTATTTGTATATGCCCAGCTTCTCCTCCAGTCAAGGCTCCTTTATGCCCCCTCGACGCAGCCTGAGGAACGAATTCCACATGGTTTTGGTGTCTTCAATGTTACCTGGGAAATGGGCAGGGAGTTTTATGGACCCTTAAGCTGTTAGATGGATTTTAGCTAAAAGCAGGGAATACCAGAGGAATTTATATCTGTGTTTCATTGACAATGTAAATGCGTTTGACTGTGTGGATCATAACAAACTGTGGCTGACTCTAAGAAGAATGGGAATCCCAGAAAACTTGATCGTGCTAATGAGGAACCTAAACTTGGACGAGAAGGCAGTCATCAGAAACAGAGCAAGGGAATACTGCATGGTTAAAAATTGGGAAGGGACTATGCCAGAGATGTATCCTATCTCCATACCTTATCAATCTGTATGCAGAACAGATTATCCAGGAGGTTGGGCTCTATGAGGAGAAATGTGGGGTCAAGATTGGTGGATGATCTATTAACAATCTATGTTATGCAGATGACACAACCTTGCTTGCTGAAATTGAGGAGGACTTAAAGCACCTGCTGCAGAGTGTCAAGGACTTCAGCCTCCAATATGGATTGAGGCTCAATGTCAAGAAGACAAAGATTCTCACCACTGGGCCAATTGGCAGCATCAGGATGGATGGTGAAGAGATTGAGATTGTTCACAGCTTTAGTTTGCTTGGCTCCACAGTCTATACTCTCGGCACCAGTAGCCAGGAAATTAAAAGGCTCATTGCCATGTGAAAGTCTGCTCTTAGGGACTTCTCCAAAGTACTGAAGAGCAATGGTGTCTCTCTGGAGACTAAGGTGAACCTGATACAGGCCATGGTCTTTGCAATCACTTGTTATGCATAGGAGAGTTAGCCAATGACCAGGGAGGATAGAAGGAGAATTGAGGCCTTTGAGCTGTGGTGCTGGAGAAAAATATTAAGAGTACCACGGACTGCTAGGAAAATATATTCATCCTGGAAAGGGTTAAACCGGGTGGCTCCTTGGAGGAAAGGATTCTGAGGCTCCATCTAACATACTTTGGACATGTTGTGAGGAGGGGCCGGTCCTTGGAGAGGGACATCATGCTTGGGAGGGTGGAGGGACAGCGCAGGAAGGGAAGGCCCTCTATGAGGTGGATTGATTCAGTGACTGGGGTAATCGGGATGGGAGTGTCAGAGACAGTGCGATTGGCACAGGACAGAGCAGAGTTTAGGGCTGTTGTACATAGGATCGCTATGAGTCCCAAGCGACTTAATGACACATAACAACAACAATTGAATGTGACAAGTTGACAGAAAGAAGAAAGAGAAAATTTGTGTGTGTTTTTATGTGTTCATGCTAGTGTTTGCACATGCGAAGGGAAATATATTCTTCATTAGTTTCCACATTAAAAAGTTTTAAATTCATCCTCCAGCCACTGAAGGCTTTCAAGTAATGTGAATGATATAATAAATAGTGATTTTTCAGAAAGCGTGTTCTTGTTGTAATGTAAATAATTAATGAGAACAGAGACAAGAAGGACAGTCAGGGGACGTTGAAATAATCTAGGTAGAAGATGAGGATAATTTCAAATAATGAAGTCACAGAATTGTACAGGGTTTAATAGACTCTAGACATAATAAGGAAACAGTCAATTAGACTTGTAGTTTACCTTAATGTCAAGGTTAAGAGAGAAAATATAGTTAGGAATCAAGCATACATTGTGTCCTCCTTGTTAGTTAAATAACGCTGCAAAAATAAGTATAACAAAAGACTTGAGGAATTTATTTGGGTCAAGACTGGGTTCAATTTCAACTGGTACTTGAAATAATTTAATTTGGTCACATTAAATAATCCACTCACAAGTTTGCACATGACCTCACGTACATTTTATTGTTTTTGTTGTTGTTGTTAGGTGCTATCAAGATCACCTCAAAATGAAGAAAATGAAAAATCTTCACAACTAGACTGATAGGCAACATCATGATAGACTGAGAAAAAAATTGAAGTTGCCCTGCAATCTGTAATAATCACCTCTGATAGCAACAGTCAAGAAATCAAAATACATACTGTTTTAGGCAAATCCGTTGACAACAATCTCTTTGAAGTGTTAAAGAGGAAGGATCTCAAATTAAAGACTAAGCTGATGTAAATAATTATATTTTCAATTACATCATATGAACGTGAAAAATGGAAAATTAATACTGAAAATGGAAGAGGAATTTTTATCTTTGAATTGTGGTGTTGGCGAGGAATATTGGATGTATTGTAAACTGACAAAGGGAAAAGGAAATTTATCTTGGAAGAAGCGTAGTCAAGATGTTTCTTAGAGGCAGAGATAGTGACACTTTGTTTTATTCCTATTGGACATGTTGTCAGAAAGCTTCAGTTCTTGGAAAAAGACATAACTGGGGAAAGTACTGAATTAGTGAAAGAGAGGAAACCTTCAATGAGAAGGACTGACATTGTGAATACAACCATGGACTTGTGTATAGCAAAGATCATTAGAAAGGTGTAGGAAACGGCAAGGTTCCAAGTGTTATTTGTAGGTACACTTCAAGTCATAGCCATGTGCATGATGTTGAAAGAAACATACTAGTTTGTAATATTTTATTTGATGAGTTTAGTAAGCAATTGCCCACACATTCATTTATTTCATGAATTCATTCATCAGTTCCTTATTCAACTCATCTATGTTGTGCACTTTCTATGTATGGCAGACATTGCAGTTACAAGGATGAACCTGATATTTTTCTTAGACACAAAAGGTTGCTGTCTAAGAGTAAAGAAAAACAAACACAAGGCTAGGACGCCAAGCAAACCTTTACACTTGTGACATATAGAAGAGGTGATTGGAATATTGAGGATCGTGATAATCAGCACGACCTGAGTTGATGGGCAAGAGATTATCCTTTGGAAAGTTTGCAAACAGAAAGAACACAGAAAGCATATATAAATACAAAATGAGCCATTACAAATAATAAGAAGGAAAACAACCCTGTCAATAACAGAGAAACTCCAAATTTCAGTTTGGGTTAAGAAAGGTTTAGAATAGGACGGCTTCTAAGGTTAGAGATGTAGACCAAAGATTAGAAGTTTGGGTCCACAAAGAAGTACCTTGGAAAAAAGGTCTATTAATCTATTTTTTTTAAATCAGCCATTGGTTTTAAAAAAATGCCTAAAGATCATTCATTGTTCTAATCCTAATATATAGGTGAGCCATGGTTCCAAAGAGACTCAATAGCAGCTGTTTAACTAGTGATTATAACTGTTCTCGTAGATTTGTATATTGAAACATAGTGAACAACTGCATGTATTTGCAGAAAGGGGCTTATTATTGAAACTACTCAAGGGAATCTTCTAAATTGAGGAAAAACATTTACATTGGAACAAATTACATTTTACTGAAAACCTAATTGTTACACTGAGAGCTGTACACTGTTGTAATTGCACACTCCTAATTACACATGCTGCATTATTTAAAAAAGAATGACATTGTTTATTTGTGATATTCTCTGCTTATTTACACTTGCATATTTGAACAAGGAGCAAGGAGTTATTTCTACCATGCAGCAAAGATTGTTATCTGTTCACAAACACAAAATTAATTCTGTAGAGGGAGGCAGCTCTTAAACAGGAAGAGTGAAATTTCTCCTGAGGCAAGACATTCTACAATTGTTTCTAAATTTCTGTATAATTAACAAAGCACTTACCATCTGCAGTGATTGACCTGTCAGAGCTGCTCCTCTGAGATAATTTTGGTGACATTAAAAAAAAAAGTCCATATCCAAAAGCCACATTTGATATAAATGAATTAGCCCATTCTTATAAAGAGAAGTAATACTCAAGATAGAATGTTCTATGAAATGCTGTTTAACCTGGGTAACCTAAACGAGATTAACTCCCCTCAGGCACTTGTCTTAGTCTTTCGATGTTCCCTGTAATGATAACCTTGTTCTCTCTGTCTCATGATTTTGATTTCGTAAATGCCACTTGAACCTTAGAGCTTGTAGCCTAGTCAAAAACCTCTTTCTTTAAGTATGTAGTAAAGGGACTAATTCTTCTTGAATTATAATCACACTTCCTGATTGATTTGTCTTGGGGGAGGGGAGGGAGTTGGGACAGGACTCAGAAATCTTTTAAAGACTAAGATTTTTTTTTCCCCCTTTCTATTTCTTTTGTTTCCTATTCTTTGCAAAAAATCAAGTGTACAAGTTATAGACCTATTGGATTACAATGGAAAGTGTTATTCCTTGTTTTACCACAGAATCAAGGATGATGCAGGATAGAACAGGGTTCAGATCTTTTGTTCATAGGATCACTATGAGTCATACTCGACTTGACGGCACCCAGCAACAACCACCACAGAATCAGAGTGGTATATGATGAGTACTTTGAGTAAAGTGACTGTTCCCTTAGTATTATGAAAACATATGGCATTCATTGGTCACTGAATGAAAATGAGTAGAGGAATTCCTGATTAATAATAACTCCTATTGCCATTACCACTCCTTTTAAAGATACATTCCATGGTATGAAATTGTTCTTTTAACTTGAAGAGCAATGCAAACATACTCTTTTTCTTCACAGTATATTGTAAGAATGCATTATATTCTTAAGAAACTAAAAGTTCAACATGACCAGGACCACTGGTAGAGGAATGTTTAAATATCATTGACCGATGAGGAACAGTCACTTACTACACAGTTCACTATAATTGTTCTTTCACCTTAACACATGAAAGAAAAAAGAGTCTAACTTTTCATCTTATTTCAGAGGCGATTCCCCCTACAGAACAGTAATAAAGTCCCCTTACAAGTCCAGTCTGTGCTCCTGGCAGAGAAACTTCTAAGTGTGTAAGCTTATGACTGAACTTTCCTATTTGATATATTTGAAGTTCATTACTATAGTAACAAGAACTTAAAAACATAAGAGTTAGGCTTACATATGTCTTAGAGTGACTTTTTATGTGTATTATAAGAATTAAAGTAGAGTGTCAACATATCTTCCAGTAACTGGAAAGTATCCCTTTTAAGTAGGTGGCCTTATCATAAAATATTATCATCATTAATAAATCTCTCTTGCACTCATTGACCTAGATTCCATTACCAGGAACAACGAAGCTGGAAAGAATTTCCATCTATCTCTAGCTCTAGCTCTAGCTCTAGCTCCATCTCTATCTCTCTATCTGTCTTTATTTATTGCAAAGTTTATGAAGTCTTCAAAAACAATTCATGCTTTTGCTTTCTTGGGAACAACAGAAAAAGTTCTACGATAACTTATACTATACAAATATTTCTGTGGGTAATGTAACAACCTACAACTGTAAAAGCAAACAAAAGACTATTCTACCACGTCACATTGGTCAAGCGACATATTTACAATCTTTCTAGTACAGAGTCAATGACCAAAGTAGTTGACACTGAAGACTCAACTATGATCTTGCACAAGGCCTGTTGCTGTTGTGTCATTGAATCAGAACTGGCCCTCTAGTGGGTGCTTGCTCAAAAACTAAAAATAGAAAAACCATGCGACCCAACTATCTTACTAATGGGAATGTGTCCTAAAGAAATCAAAGTTGTGACACAAATAGATGTATGCACACCCATGTTTCTTTCAGCATTATTCACAATAGCAAAGAGATGAAATCAGCCTAGCTGCCTATTAACAAACAAATGGATAGAGAGAGAAACTATGTACCTTCACACAATGTAATGTTACACAACATTGAAAAACAATCACTTGAGAAACACTACACAAAATGGATGTCTGGAGGCCATTTTGCTGAGTGAAATAACTGCATCATAAAAGAACAGATATTGCATGCTAAAATAAGCTGTGTAACTACTTTTCCCTGAACACTCATTTTATGCATTGTAAAAGGCTGAATGGAAAAATGGGAAAAAGAAAGGACTTAGCTAATTTCCTTCCACTCAGAACCTTCAGAGTGATTCCAGAAAGTTTTCTATGTTGTTATTATATCAGGCACCCTTCCTTTATCCTGTGGGTTTCTTCTCAGTTCACAGTTTTACAAGAAAAGCACTATCTCAGAGATCAGAGAAGAGTCCCTGAGTCAATATGAATATATTGGTGGTGACTATAAGAAAGTGGATCTATGAAACCAAATGAAATACACAGGAAGAGATTTTAAAATATGTTTTGCATTTGAAGGAGATACAGACATGGAAGTACTGTAATTATTCCAAAATATTTTAATTCAATTTTTTCAGGAAATCTATAGGAAAAATTAGGGTATAAAAATACATACATACATGCATACATAAAATATGTCTATCATGACTAATGGTTCATTTCCTGTTAGTATGGAATCCACTGACATCCTTACAATAGAAATATAAATTCTGCCCTTAAGGTTGTTAATTTAGGTACCGTGCCAACGGTAATCAGCATCATTAAAATATATAAAATCATACATTGTCTCTGCTCATTAATTCTGCTTCCTATTGACTATTTCTCTACCCATCTTTCAAGTTCACAGCTTGCTAGGTGAACAGGGACAGTGTTGAAAATGTTTCATGAGGTAGATCATTATCATTAATACCAATTAGTACTTCGAGTGCACATAAGTGCATGGTGCCATGCCAAGTCCCTTAAGAAGATTGGCAGAAACTAATAAATGCTTTGCAGGGACATCAGGTTAAGGGCAAGTAACACCTCAAGGAAGCAAAACCACTATAAATAATTTTAAGAATTGTTCATATGGGCTGTTTACCTAATTTTACTCAAACTGTGAGGTATCAGCAAAAATGGGTGAGAGGTGTGTGTGAAGGAAATGGGAAAGACTTGGTGTGAAAAAAAAAAGTATTTGAACTTTGTAAATAAATCAGTATAAAATAAAATGAAATGAAATTTAAAAAAGGAAATGGTACATGAAGGGAAAAGATAAAATGAAAGAGTAAAACAGAAAGATGGATTGGAAACCACAAAACAAAGACATAGACATGAAGGGATCAGTTAAGAATGTTTATGTTGTAAATAATAAAAATTGGCTTAAGCAAAAGAAGGGGGGATTTATTGCCTCACATAAATAAATCAAATGATATTATCATGCACAACTTAGTCTAGGCCTAAAAGCAGTGTCACTGGGATTGGATATTACTCTTGATCATCATTTAATTTTGTTTCCCATCTTCACAGGTGAATGGCTAGCACTTCTCCAGCCTCCTTTCATCTCAGCGTCAGTAGCATGACGGAAGCCTTATGGAAGTGAAAGAAGCTGTTAGGAATATGTTTGAATATGTTGCCTTCTTTCTCCTGGCAGCACAAAGGCTGTACTGTCTCCCCGAACCCCGAACACATCACTGTGATTTCTGCTATCAGATTCAACAAACAGTTACCATTAAAGCAACTTTAACTCTAGAGACCTCAGGTATGAAAAACTAGAAAATTTTTTCAATAGAGTTTTCTATGGCTTATTTTTCAGAAGGACATCACCAGGCCCTTCTTTAGGATGACTTTTAAATTAACAATCTTGTGTGTCAATCATTTAGACGACTCAAACTCACCTCAACTTATTGCCTCTAGTAGGAACCAACTCATAGCTAACCCTCCAGTAGGTTTTCAGAGTCTGAAAATCACACAGGAGGAGACTGCCCACAATAGGTACTCCAATGTTATAATTGGAAATATCTAAATACAATAGTGATCACACTCAGGGCTGGATTGTCTGCTAAGACACTTCAGCTGGATTGACCCAGTGACTGTAACCTTGAGCTTGAGCTTGGCAGAGATGGCGAGAATGGTGCACAAGATAGGACGAAGTTTCAGTCTGCACTTTGCAGACCGTTGGAAGCAGGATTGGTATCTACTTCCTAAATAAAATGCCTCCAGAAACACTATGAACTTGGATAAATGTCTATAGTTGTAGAGGGCTTCAAGCCTTTTATTTATAGAGTCACTGTGAGTCGTGCTTGACTCGAAGGCAATCACCCACAACATTAGCAGAGTTGGGTAAATTGTAGTGTTATTTTTCTTCAATAGATCCTAATAACAACAAATAGAATACCCTTAAGGAGCTCTGGTTATGCAGTGTGTTACGTCTTGTGCTGTTGACTGAAAGGTCAATAGTTCAAATCCACCAATTATTCAGAGGGATAAAGATGGGCAGTCTCGTCTTGTAGTAAAGTTTTACAGCTTCAGAAACCAGATTTGGGAGCAGAGGGTCATTATTCATCAGAACCAACTCAGCAGTGAGAAATGTTGGTTTAAAAGGAATACCCAGTTTTGGAGAAACAGTGGCACTAGTATCCCCCAAACCCATGTGGGAAGGAAAATTCTCCAGATGGATATTTGGCTGATCATAAGTGAAGAAAAACAATGACAAGACTGCTTACAGAGCAAAGAAACAACAAAGCAGCAAATATCCATTATAAGATGTACAACAGAGGAAATAAAAAAGACAACAGTAGAGTTTTTTTTAATTAATCATTAAATTAAGCTTAAGCATGGAATTTACAGCTGATTGAATAAAGTTATGACAAATCAAAATCACTGACTTGACTATTGCTACACTCACAAAACCCAGTTAACTTGATTGATTGATTTGGGCTGCCAAATCATTAAAACCTCAGAATGATTAAACATGTTCCTGAACCCATAGGAAAGAGGATAACTTTTCAGATTTCGTATTGGAGCGATATATGCAATGAGCAGTCCCAGAAAGCTCACGAGATATCCACATGGACCAGACAGAGAAGGGTGGAGAAGCAGCACAGCAAGCATCTCAGAATAGTCAGCAAACAAGTATCCTGAGGACATAGGACAGGAAGTCTGCTCACTACAGTTTAAATGAGGAAAGAAACTTGCCTTGAAACTGCTGACCCACAAATCCAGAGCCAGAGGTCTTCACTTGTTGGCAGACTGAGATGGTGGGGTGGGAGAGTGGGGGGATTCCATAATTATCAGGACTAACAGCTTTGTAACTCTGGCCTAACCCATGAAGCTGCAGGTCAAACAGCTTGCACGAACTCTTAGAAAGCATTCCTGACTAAAAAATTCTTTCCTGTTGCCAACCTGAATTGTAACCTGATAAATTCCTTAATAAATCTCACATTCTTGGGTATTAGTTCAGTGAGATCTATGTGGCCATTGAAATGGTTTGGGCCACATAGGCGAGTGGTGATAAAATTAGTAGAATTAGGTGGGAAGATTGGTGACCATATCTGATCACACAGGAACTAGTTTAGTATTGTGGATATTGTTGATGAGATTGGTTTTCCTTGTGTCTTTAACAGGCCAGAAGTGGCAGTCTCCATGCTCCCCTCATTCTTTTTATACCTATGGGGCAGTTTTCTTCTATAACACATGGTTACATTTTGTGTAAGAATCAACTTGCTTGTCAACAGCATTTCATATGCAGAGTAACTTCCTATTGACCTCATTACATATCTCATTTAATCCTCCCAAAAAGTCAGAAAGTAAATGATGAAACGCCAGTTTTACAACTTAAAAGTGAGATCCATGGTTACCATTATATTGTCAAAACTCTTACTGTTGACAAGAGCCAGAACTAGGGTTTGAACTCATGCCCATAAGACCATAAACCCCAAATTATAGAATATTAAAATATCTTCCACTTTGGAATTATTTCCTTAGAAACATGAATTAAAAACCTTCTATACCTCCCATAAACCTTCTTCACTAGATAGGTGATTTAAAATATGTGTTTCTTGTTAATTCATTATAGAACACAGTCTCACTCATGGTTATTTTTTTTTTTGTTTCAAATTCTGTTGCCACTAGAGGGGAAATGAGGAATTAATTCTAGGAAGACAATAATTAAGTTTGACTTAAAACTCAAGCCTCCTTTAAAATATGATAAAATATTTGTTTGGATTAATTTATTAGGAAGATAAAAATTATAAATATCAGTAGCAATGCTATAGCTTAATAAGGATACCTGAAGAATAAGTAGTAAATAAGAAATAATAGCATAATAGCACTTGAAATAGCATAATAAATATGAACTAATAACATAATAGCACTTAAAATTTTATCTCTGTCTAGAAGATTATGAGGATGGCTAATTATAGGTTTGCTATAAGTTGACTAGAAGGTAAATAATAATCTTGTTGACTTCTTGTTGTTGTGTATCATAGAGTTGGAACCAACCCGTAGCTGGCCCTCCATTGGGTTTTCAGAGGCATTTAAAAGAATGGGAGGAAATTGTTAATCCTTCTTCCTCAGAGCCGCTGGTTGACTTAAACCATACACCTTTGGGATTGCAGCACAGCTTCTTACCTCTAGGCCACCATATTTCTTAGGATGTTTTATGATATTATTTATTTGTGACATTTTAGTGGCAACAACTGTGAAAACAAGTAAAATGATATTTAACATTCATCACTGACATAAAACAAGGTAAGGATTATTAGGTGGTATAAGATCAGTAGTTTACTTAACCTAATGCTCTTTCTCAAATATTTCGACTCAGAGAGAATACGTGGTATAAATATATGTGCATTTTTCCTCGTGACAAAGTTAAAGGCTTACCATGAATAATAAAAACATGATATAAATAATATATTATGGCTCAATCAGCCATTAAATTTCTTACATTCTTCCTATTAATTTTTAAAGGTGTTTGTTGAAAGTGGTTAATAATCTCTGCTATTAAAAGGAGCAAAGCACAAAGGTTTTTATTTAATTTCCTTTTTTGAAGCATGAACTATCACAATGCTGGTTAGCACTAAAATGCTTTCTTATTTTCTTACTCTCTATATGATATTGACCATTTTATATAGCATCATTAAAGACTCAGCTACCTCAACCACATAGGGAAATGAGGACATTAAATCTTCTCAAATCAGAACATGAGAGACAGTGAATTCTATCTTCAGCATCTCCTCTAAGTGGAGAAATTATAGGCAGGAGCTTGCCTCATTATTTTTCTCATCACACTTGTCTTTAATGATATATTGACTTGACATATATATTTTAATAATATTTTGTACAAATAAGTTCTGAAATTAATATAGGAATTTGAATAAAATGAAAATAGATTAATTAATGGAAGGAGAAACTTTTACTGATATAAAAACACACATACGTATACACTTACTACAAATTTCTTCAAGAACAGACAATGTGATATGAAATGTCATCCTGAACATTCAACAATTAACTTATATTTCTTTATGCATTCCTATAATCAAGAGCCTGTGGTGATGAAGGAGAAAGTTCAAGCTATACCTAAGTAATTGGCAAAAAACAGGACCCAGAAATTGATGGAATACCAATTGACATATTTCAGCAAACAGAAACTGCCCTGGACATGCATGCTTATCAGGCAATGCCAAGAAATCTGGAGAAAAACTACCTGGCCAACAGACTGGAAAAGAATTGTATTTATTCCCATTTCCCAAAAGAAGGTGACCTAACAGAATGTGGAAATTATAGACCAGTATCTCTAATATCACACACAAACAATATCCTGCTGAAAATTATCCAAAAATGACTAGACTAAATCAGCAGAGAACCGCCAGATGTGCAGGCTGGGTTTAGAAGAGGCCATGGCACTAGAGACATGACAACCATCATTAGCTAGATCTTGGTTGAAAGCAGAAAGGAATGTCTCTGTGTTTTATTGACTATGCAAAGGCATTTTCTGTGTGGATCACAACAAATTGTGGCTAATGTTTGAAAGAATGGGGATCCCAAAACACTTAATTGTGCTTGTGTTAAACCTATAGTTAGACCAGGAGACAGTCATCAGAACAGAGCAAGAAAACACTGTATGATTCAAAATTAAGAAAAGTGTGTGTTAGGGATATATCCTATTTCCATACCTTTCCAATCTATATGCAGAACAGATCATTTTTGAGACTGGACTTTATGAGGAGAAATGTAGTATCAGGATTGGAGGAAGACTAATCATCAACCTGCACTATGCAGATGACACAACCCTGTGAGGCATTTGTTGCAGATGGTCAAGAACTATAGTCTACAATATGGATTGAAACTCAACATCAAGAAAACAAAGATTCTCACCAATGGATCAATTTGCTCCTTCACAATGGATGGAGAAGGGACTTAGATTGTTGATCACTTCAGTATGCTCATTTACAACATCAACACTCTTGGCACTAGCAGCCAGGAAATCAAAAGACAAATTGCATTGGGAAAGTCTTCTGTTAGGGACTGTATCAGAGTACCAAAGAATAATGGTGTCATTCTGGTGACTAAGGTGTGCCTGATCCAGGCCATGATCCTCACAACTACTTGCTATGTATCAAAGAGGTAATAACTAAGGATATAGAAGAAGGATTGATGCCTTTGAGCTGTGGTGCTGGAGAAGAGTGTTGAACATACCGTAGACTGCCAAGAGAACAAACAGGACTGTCCTGGAGAGGGTAAAATCAGGCTGCTCCCTGGAGGTAAAGATTTTGAAGCTCAGTCTCACATACTTTGAGCACATGGCCAGGAGAGATCAGTCCTTGGAGAGGAACATCATACTTGGAAGAGTGGAGGGACAGAGCAAGAGAGAAAGACCCAGGATGAGATGGATTGGCTCAGTAATGGGATTAAATGTGTTGGAGAGGATGAGATTGATTCAGAATAGGACAAGATTCAGAGCTAATGTATGTAGAGTTGCTGAGTCACAGGCAATTCGATGACACATAAAACAACAACAACCTTTCCAAGAGATCAACATTCAAGGGCCAAGAGATCAACATTCCGTTGCCCACATATACTGGTGTGACAGCAGGGATAACTGGTCAATATACGGCTTGATGATTATTTATCTTACCAGCTGCATGTATAAGGGCTCATTTTCAGTATTTTTCCCCCAAATATATGATTTGATACTTTCCTCCCTCCTTTCCATAAAGTATTTCATTATTATGTTTGGAAGTTCTTATCCTATTTTCCACTATTTATGGGTTCTAAGTTTTATGTTATTGCCATGAGTGTAAAAAAATATGCTCAATATTTAAAATTTTGACTGATTTTGTAAATGATACTATATATGGAGTGCAACTTTAAACATGTACTTTTCTCAAAGCATCACTATTTTTTGATGTTTAGAAAGAAAACCTTCCAATGTCAAAGTAACAGGACAATCTTAAATGGAAATAGATTTCCAACATAAATCTCTATTATTTCGTTCTTAATTATAATTTATTTTCATTGAGTTATAAAAGAAATATATAAATAATGATTCTTCTGTTGAAGGAAAATGCCTGAATGTCAACTTAATTTCACTTAATTATATAGATAATAAATAAGGTTCTTTGCAGTCCTTTAGGTAGGAACTATTTTATATTTGGTTTTCTCACTTTGTTTTGTTAAACAGAAAAATTTACTTGTAAATGATCCTCATTAATCTATATTATGTTACCATAGTCAGAAAATCTTTGTTAATTGACCGCAAATCTATTTATAACAAAACCTAAGTAAAATGTACCCTCTTTTCTCCTAAAGAAAAGAACCCCCAAGATAACTTTTCTTTTTGCCATAGAAAGCAAAGAAATGGATTGCAACAGAAATACTTAAAGTTGAACAACATGTATTCAAAATGATAAGTAACATAGATTTGACTGCTATCAAGTTAAAGAAGGAAATTCACTATCATGGAATCTACTGTGACACAGTCAGAGTGTCCCTAGAGAACAGAGTAGAAGCTGCCATCGGCTTTCCAAAGTTGCTATTTTTATGAATGCAGACAATGGCATCGTTTGCCCCATCAGAAATGACTAATGGGCTAAACTACGAAACTTTCAGTTAGAAGGTGAGAACTTAGCCGCTATACTGCCAGGATTTCTTTATTTGACTACTTTGTTGTAAACATAGTATATAAACAAATTACAAATGCTTCTAAATGCTAAGTGTCCCTGAAAGAGAGGAAGACTCCCAACAACACAGGTTAACACAACACAGGATGGTCTTGAGAATAGTGGAGACAGTGAGGGTGGTGCAATGTAGTGTAAGTTCCAAAATACTGTCATTATGAATTGTTGTCGACTCATTGGCAACTAAGGACAAGAAAAACACAAAAATATTTTTTAAATAAAACTTAACATTTTACTTCATTGTTGTTGTTGTTGTTGTTATGTGCCATAGAGTCGCTTGCGACTCATAGCAACCCTAAACTCTGCTCTGTCCTGTGCCAATCGCACTGTCTCTGACACTCCCATCCTGAATACCCCAGTCACTGAATCAATCTACCTCATAGAGGGTCTTCCCCTCCTACGCTGTCCCTCCACCCTACCAAGCATGATGTCTCTCTACAAGGACCTGTTCCTCCTTACAACATGTCCAAAGTATGTTAGATGGAACCTCAGAATCCTTGACTCCAAGGAGCCACCCGGTTTAACCCTTTCCAGGATGAAGCTGTTTGTTTTCCTAGCAGTCCATGGTACTCTCAATACTCTTCTCCAGCACCACAGCTCAAAGGCATCAATTCTCCTTCTATTCTTCTTGGTCATTGTCCAACTCTCTGATGTATAACAAGTGATTGCAAAGACCATGGCCTGTATCAGATTCACCTTAGTCTCCAGATAGACACCAGTGCTCTTCAGTACTTTGGAGAGGTCCCTAACCACAAACTTTCCCATGGCAATACTCCTTTTAATTTCCTGGCTACTGGTGCCAAGAGTGTTGACTGTGGAGCCAAGCAAACTAAAGCTGTGAACAATCTCAATCTCTTCACCATCCATCCTGATGCTGCCAGTTAGTCCAGTGGTGAGAATCTTGGTCTTCTTGACATTGAGCCTCAATCCATATTGGAGGCTGCAGTCCTTGACCTTCTGCAGCAAGCGTTTCAGGTCCTCCTCAGTTTCAGCAAGCAGGGTTGTGTCATCTGCATAATATATTGTTGATAGATCTTCCACCAATCTTGACCCCACATTTCTCCTCATAGAGCCCAGCCTCCCGGATAATCTGTTCTTCATACACTTTGAAAAGTTATGGAGATAGGATGCACCCCTGGCGTACGCCCTTCCCAATTTTGAACCATGCAGTGTTCCCTTGCTCTGTTCTGACAACTGCCTCCAGATCCAAGAATAGGTTTCTCATTAGCACGATCAAGTGTTCTGGGATTCCCATTCTTCTCAGAGTCAGCCGCAGTTTGTTATGATCCACGCAGTCAAATGCCTTTGCATAGTCAATGAAACACAGATAGACATTCTTCTGGTATTCTCTGCTTTCAGCTAAGATCCATCTAACATCAGCTACAATATCCCTAGTACCACGACCCCTTCTAAACCCAGCCTGGACTTCTGGCAGTTCTCTGCTGATGTGCTGTTCCAGTTGTTTTTGGATAATCTTCTGTAGAATCTTGCTTGTATGTGAAATCAATGAGATTGTTCTAGTTTCCATACTCTGTTGGGTCACCTTTGCCAGGTAACCTAGAAGACCCCAAAACCACATGGAATCTCTTCCTCAGGTCGCGTAGAGGGGGCATAAAGAAACCGTGACTGGTGGCGATGTTGGACAGCTAAAGGTCCATAAAACTCCCTGCCCATTTTCCAGGACACATCACCTTCTCTTGGGAAACATTACCACTAAACTTCAGACACGGGTCACAACATAAGAAACTACCAGCAGCTGACGTGTTTGGAATCACAGAAGCCAAAGAAGCTTCAGATATAAGCTATCAGATCAAGGGCTGGTAAATGGGAGATAGATGTGAAGGGAGTGGGTAGAAGCAGATGGGTATCCTGGAGGATGGTGGAACAGGAAATAAGTGGGTGAAGACACATATGCCAAAGGCAAAGACAACACTGATATTAACGGTTAACTCCACACTTTTAATTGATTAGATTCTCTGAAAAAATCATTGCCATAGAATTGAAACCAACTCATAGCTGACTCACCTGCTGGTTTTTGCAGGTGTTCTGATGACCTATTGGTAAGAAGTTGCACTGCCATCAAAGGCATGTGGTTAAATCTATTAGCTTTGGGGGGGAGGGGAGGAATGGACACTCTCCTGTGAAATTCATTGCCTTTGAAAACGCGCTGGAGGGCCACCTTTAAGTTGGTTCCAACTCCAGGGCACAGAAAACACTAAACTTTATGGGAGGAGATTGTCCATCTTTCTCCCATGCAGTGCAACTCCCTATGGACAAAAATGTGTTCTGGAAACAACAGTAGTCAGTTTATATAACGTTTTCTCAATATTTCATCATAACTTCCAGATAAGACAACATGCTTTTTGTATCTTTTAAAATATTTATTACATCCACCATGACTTTGTAAGATACTTTACCAAAGCAAATAAGCACTATTACATAATATCTAATGATTCCTTTTATTTCACGTTTCATGGATCCGTCAAAGTTAATGAAGAAATAAAGAGCATTTTTAAACAGGTTGTGATGGAATGAGCCTGATGGTTATGTGCTCACTGGTTAACCTGGTTTCTGGCCCTGAACTTACCACTTCTCCACATGGAAGAGATGAGCAGTCTGATTCTGTAAAAATTTGCAGCCTTGGAACCTCTATAAGGTACTGTTTCTTATTCTGATAAGACATAGAATTCTCACACTGACTGCGGGAAAACCCAGGCCAATTCCTGGCTAAAGCAACATCTGCATATCCACCAGCTTTCCATGAAGAGACTCTGTGTTGCTGTGATGCCAAACAGGTTTTCATGAAGTTTCCAGGCTAACATAAAGTGGGATAAAAGGCTTGGAGTTCTGTTTAGGAAAAACAACCCATGAAAACCCACCAGACCACAATGGTCAGATCTTCCAGTGACTCTGGGAATCACACAGGACCAGGAAGCATTTAGTTCTGTCGTGCATTTGATCGCTATGAATCCAAAGGGACTAATGGCAATTTATAAGAGCAATATTTTACAAGAGCATTAGTGCTGCTCTTTGACTGTATTTTAAAAGTTCTTAGCGAAACTTTTTTTTCTATCATGTATCTTTGTTTTTAGCTGGTTAAAACACTGTACAAAATGAAAGGAATTGGTGAGGAATCAAGGCAAGCAGAAGCTGCACTGGAGAACTTTTTTGGATCTAAGCACCTTAGCTGAGGCTGCATGGATGTCAAAGAAAGTTGAAACAGATAAGGCTGAAATATGAAAAATGAGATTAACACAGGGTCATAGTAAACCTCAAGACTTTCAAATTTTATTGAGTTGTCCAAGTACCATAGAAGTGGTGAATTAGGAAGCCAAGGAAATTCCTGTGTTCTAAACGTGAAGTAGGAAGACAGGTTTGAAAGAGAAATGCGTAAAAGGATTTTGCTAGAGGAGGCTGAGAATATGAATCGGAACAGCAGGGGGAGCTATAGCATTGCAGTTGTCAAGTCTCAGTTTTTAAAAGAAGTTTCAAGATTTATGGTTCTGGCAAAGAGGACATGTTCGTGATTCTTACTTTTGTAATAAACAACTCAGCAACAGACATTGGGATGAGCCTTTATGATTTGTATCTTCTGCTGAAGTCAAGCGCCTGATCAGCACGTCTGCACTTTCAACCAATCGCACTTTTTTTTTTTTTTTCTAGCCTTTTACATCAGACAGGTATCTTTTTTTCTCTAGTATGAGTTTGAATGCGGAAAGAAATCATCCTTACTTTTGGGTAATGAGAAAAGAAATTTGAGATATAGAGAGAGATGAAAATAAACAAAGTAGAAAGCAGAGGAAATACTTATGAGCATCAGAGATGTTTTCTTTTGTTCTATATGAAAGTATTTGCTTTTAAAATATGTTCCAGTTGGCAAAGATATTAATGACAAGTGGCGGAGTAGATGAACGGTACCCGACAGCTGGTAATAACCTGCCCTACTTCCTCCCTCCAACTAGTTCTTTTTCCTCTCTCTTTTCTAGTCATTTAGATTCCTCAATGTTTTATTTCTATCCACATTCTTGCTTTAAATAGAAGGTTAAGTAGAGAAGGACATGATGCGTTCTGATTTTAGATCCATTTTGACTTAAAAAAGTCTTTGATGACACCAAATCTGCCCTCTTTTTCTTTAAGTCGATGATGCATTTCTAGTGAACTAGCTCCAGTTATGTTTTTGAAACTGTAGTGGAAGTGGGAGCTCAGAGGAGTATCTTACGTAACACATAGTTCGGGGGGTGGGGGGCAGGGATGAAAAGAATGGCTGTAATTTGGGGGTTTTGTCAAAGGTAGGAAATGAGTGGGTCTTTTACTGTTTTTTTTTGTTTTGTTTTGTTTAATTTTATTATTTTTGTGTGCATGTACCGTCAAATCAGATCTGACTGGTACAGGAGGAGATTGCCCCTCCTTCCCCGGCAGAGCATCTGGTGGATTCAAACCGTGCACCTCTGGGATTGTAGTTGCAGCTTCTTGTCACTAGGCCACCAGAGCTCCCCTCTTTTACTGGTTTTGAGAGAGGAAAAAGGATCCTTATAATTACTCTCATGAAAATATATAAAGGGACTTGTACGCACATAGAAATACACCTTTCTAACCGGAATTAAATGCACTCACCAGTTTATGATAGGAAATTTGGAGAAGAGCTACCTGGTAGACTGACTGGAAAAGTTCCATGTTTGTTCTCATTCCCAAGAAAGTTAATGTAACAGAATGTGGGAATTATCAAACAATATCACACACGTATATTGCTGAACGTCAACCAAAACCAGCTGGAACAGTACATTGACAGCAAACTCCAGACATGCAAGCACAGGTTTAGAAGAGGCCATAACACCAGAGATATCACTGCTATTTATCAGAGGGATCTTAGCTGACAACAGAGAATACCAAAAGATTGTCTATCTGTATAGGTTTTGGTTTGGGTTTTTTTTTTTTTGGGGGGGGGTTGTTGGGATAATTTTTTTTTTGTCTGGTGGTGTTTTGTTTTGTTTTATTTGTCTGTTTTTACTATGCAAGGGCATTTGACTGTATGGATCACAACAAACTTTGGCGAAACCAAAGTTTATTATGGGAATGCCAGAACACTTAATTGTGCTCATATAAAATCTATACCTAGTCCAAGAAGCTACTATCTGAACTGAACAAGCAAATACTGCTTGGTTTAAAATCAAGAAGGGTGTACCCTTTCTCCATATCTATTCAATCTGTATGCTGACCAAATAATTAATGAAGCTGGGCCCATGAAGAACGTAGCATCAGGATCTGAGAAAAACTCATCAACAATGTTTGCTGTGTAGATGACACAACACTGCCTGTTGAAAGTGAGGAGGACCTAAACTAAACTGCTTGTTGCAGAAGATCAAATCCTCACAGCCTGCAATATGGATTACATCTCAACATCTAGAAAACAAAATTCTTTACTACTTTACCAATTCTTTGGCCAACAGACAACATCAAGGTAGATTGAGAAATGATTCCATCCTGATTTCAGAAACTCTTAATGGTTTCATCTAATCTAACCAGCAATCAAAAGATCAGATGATGTTTTGCATTGGGTAAGTCTGCCAATTAGTTATCTTTCCAAAAGACTGAAGAGAAATGATGTTTGAAGACAAATGTGTATTTGATTCATGCCATGGTCTTACAGTCATCACTTGCTATCCATATGAAAGCTGGTCAATGAATAAAGATGGTGGAGGAAGAATTGATGCTTTTGAGTTACAGTGTTGGAAGATAGCACGGAATATCCTATGGACCACCAAAAGAACAAACAGGTCTTGAACAAGGCACACCCAGAGTGCTCCTTTGGAGGCAAGATTGATAAGGCTTCATCTCTCCTAGTTTGGATATATCTGTGCTGCTGCTGTTGTTGTTATGTGCTGTCCAGTCACCTGTGAACCATAGCGACCCTGTGTACTGAACCTCTGAAGCCTGCCCTGTCTTGAGACAATCTCACTGCATTGACCCAGTTATTGTATCAATCCATCTCATCAGGAGGTTTCCTCTCCTGCACTGTCTCTCCACCCTTCCAAGCATGATGTTCTTTTCCAAGGATGAGTCTCTCCTGGCCACATGCCCAAAGTAAGTGAGATGGAGATTAAAAATCCTAGCCTCCAAAGATAAACTTGATTTCGCCCTCTTGGCCATCAATGTTATGTTCAAGAATTTTCTTCAGCACCACAACTTGAAGGCATCGATTCTTCTTCTGTCATCCTTAGTCATTGTCCAACTCTTTGATGCATAGCAAGTAATTACAAAGACTGTGGCCAGGAGAGGCTAATCCTTGGAAAGGGATACTGTGCTTGGAAAGGTAGAGGGTCAGTGAAAGAGAGGAAGACTCTGATGATATGGATTGACACTGTGACTGCAACAATGGGCTCACGTGTACCAGAGATGGTGAGGACGGCACAAATAGGAGAGGATTCATGTCTGTTATTCATAGGATTGCTATCAGTCATAATGGACATGACAACCTAACAAAAACAATAATAACCTAGGAGCACAGATTTATTGTATTAACAATGCTAGCGTACAACTTAAAATGGTTACTGCAACACTCATAAACTGACTTGGCAAACTTGATCCTCGAAAAAGGTCATTTGAATGAGTTAAGTTTAAATTATTCACTTAAATTTTACCTGCATAAAAAAAGAAAAAAAAATAAGGCTAAACACTAAGGATTTTTATCTTAGTATTGGATTTTTTTTTAAATATAAACACTTTCTATACTAATTATAAGGTCACCAAGGAAGAACAGAACTGAGTTCAGGTGAAGAAAGAAATTTTATTTAGGAGAAACTTCCAGGCTGATTCTACAAAGTAGAGCCCAGCAGCTACTTAAAGTTAGAGTGGAGTTTTATATTATCTTACAAAGAAATTGGGGAGGGGGATTGTAAACAGCTGCTTGTTACAAGATAAGGGAGCAGGTCGGGGATCATGGATAGTTATTCCTGGGAAAGCGAGATGGAATAGTTTTGCAGCCCTAACAGAGATAAACAGAGTTACAGCTGCTGCTTGCTGTGGTTTGATCATTTATGTGGCTATTCTGGGAAAGCAATGGAGAACAGCTCGGCGGCTGTAACACTAATATCTCTGGAATTTTCAAGAGATGTGACAAAGACAATATAAGTATGTCTTTTTACCTAATTTTCTTTCTTTTTTTTTTTTTTTTTTTTTAAGAACTCAGGCTCTTTTTTGTTGAGGGCTGTCTAATTGGAATCAACTCAGAGTTGACCTTTCAGTGGGTTTTCTTGCAGTAAATACAGGGGCAGAGATTGCCCATTTGGTTCAAACTGTGTGCCTTTGGATTGGCAGCTCCTTACTAGCAGAGCTTGCTACTCAGCCTTGACTCTCTAGCGAACATTGTTAAGTCATATGTAAAGTGTATACAAAAGTGCAGTCTGACAGTAGTGAGTACTTTTGAGAACTTTGTACAATCATAATTTCTCTGAAAATCTTACATAGAAATCACAGTAACAGATTTTTTTTAATTGTTGTTGCAACCCTCTGAACAACAGGTTTGTTCTGAACCTTACTCTACCCTGTATCTATCTGTTCTAGCCTACTGTTAGCATCCCTGTGTCAATACATCCTATGGAGTGTCTGTCTCTCGTTCTTTTTCTTATCCTACAGGTTACCATCCTGATGTCTTTTTCCAAGCACTGGCTTATTCTGCCCATAGTGGCTTCCCATGTCACCACTCACTTACTTAACAGTGTATTTGTTCAACAAGTATAGTTAAATAAAGTATTAGTAAGAGTGTTTAAAGTTCTTCAGGGAACTCAGGTGGCCTACTAGTAAGACGGTGCACTGCAATCCTCAAGGCACACTGTTCAAATCCATCAGTTGCTCTTCTACAGAAGAAGGAACAATTTCCTCTTATTCAGCTTTCTACCTCTGAAAAATCCATTGGAAAATCAACTATGGGTCCATTTCAACTTGCCTATAAACAACAAAGCACTTACTTAGCTTATAGCTCTTAGAATATACTGGGAGTATATTCACTTATTTATTCTTCCAACCAGGAAACATTAATTGTATGAATACCATCTGCCAGTACTGTGGTGGACATAAGTCCTACTACTCCTGTGGGACTCAGTCTAGTCAATGAACCAAATAGTAACACTAATACAGCACTATATTCATGACAAGACATGTCAAAAGAGAACTGATGAGGTATCAAGAATGAATGGTTTTGCCTATAGTGTGTTGTTGAGTTGGAACTGACCCATAGCTGACTATCCGGTGGGTTTTTAATCACACAGGAGGAGAATGACCATCTTTGTGCCATTGAAAAGCTGTTAGATTCGAATTACACACCTTCAAGATTGCAGAGCAGCTTCTCATCATTAGGTCATAGTGGTCAATTTCCTTTAAAAAGTTGAAAGTAACCAGAAATCTGAAATATATGTGAAAATTAACTAAAAGGTAGAGGAATAGTGTTAAAAAGAACAGAACTATGTTTACTTAAATCTGATGCATTCCCACTGTATTTATAAAATGCCTACTCTGTGCCATATACTGTGTCATGCTATACTCATTGCCTTTGAGTCAAAACCCACTCAAACCTGACCCTACAGTAGGTTTTCAGAGGCTGTAAATTACATAGGAAAAGACTGTCCATCTTTTGGCTGTGGAGTAGCGGATGGACTCAAATCATTTGCTTTTGGATTGGTAGTGCAACTCATAAGCACTTAGTCACCAGAGCTCCACAGCTAGGGACAAGAAAGACAGGAACGACTAACACAAGCTTCTAACCTATTTCTGGACAATGTAGCACTGATTGCACAAGTACAGATGTAACCATAGTAGTACAATAGCACAACATTAGATGTGTTATGGTATCTCTAAGATTCTCACCACTGGACCAATTGGCAGAATCAGGATGGATGGTGAAGAGATTGAGATTGTTAATAACTTTAGTCTGCTTGGCTTCACGGTCAACATTCTTGGCACCTGTAGCCAGGAAATAAAAAAATGTCTTGCGATGGGAAAGTCTGCAGTTAGGGACCTTTTCAAAGTACTGAAGAGCAATGGTGTCTTTCTGGATATTAAGGTGTATCTGATACAGGCTATCATCTTTGGAATCACTTGTTATGAATCAGAAAGTTGGACAATGACTAAGGACGATAGAAGGAGAATTGATGCCTTTGAGCTATGGTGCTGGAGAAGAGTATTGAGGGTACCATGGACTGCCAAGAAAACAAACAGATTCATCCTGGAGAGGGTTAAACCAGGCTGCTCCTTGGAGGCAAGGATTTTGGGGCTTCATTTGACATATTTTGGACATGTTGTAAGGAGGGACAGGACCTTGGAGAGGGACATCATGCTTGGGAGGGTGGAAGGATGGCACAAGAGGGGAAGACCCTCTATGAGATGGATTGATTCAGTGACTGCGGTAATCTGATGGGTGTGTCAGAGGCAGTGTAATTGGCACAGGATAGACCAGGGTTTAGGGCTGTTGTACATAGGGTCACTATGAGTCACAAATGACTCGACGGCACATAACAACAACAACAACAACAGTTAGCTGCAGTGTAGATGCAATTATACAATATTTTAATTGAAGGTGGCAGAAGGGATCAGGGAGACTATTTGAGAAAGTAATGATTTATTTCAATCTTGCAGAATGAGTAGAAAAGACACAAGGAATAAGGGGAATCAAAATTCCAAAAATGTGGTAAACTGTATTCAAAGGCCCAGAATCAAAACCATAATATTTTCTGGGAAATAAAAGCAACTTTATATGACCAAAAGTAGGTGGAATGTTCTATCCAGGAAGTAGATGGGTATTACACCAGACATATTAAAATTAAGTCTCATTTTGTTCCTGTTAAATAATGGGTGCTAAGAACCTCTGGGGGAGGGGGCAATAAAAGAATCTCTAATTGGACAGAATGCCTCAGATGACTGTCTATAAACACATTTACAATTGAATGATGTTACTGAAAGCTTTGCCTAAGGAAAATTTAGTCTTATGACTGATAGATATGTTTTCAACTATTATAGAATACTTAAATGCTTGTTGTTGTTGTTGTTATGTGCCATCAAGTCGTTTTCGACTCATAGCAACCCTATGCACAACAGCCCTAAACCCTGCTCTATCCTGTGCCAACCGCACCGCCTCTGACACACCCATCCCAATTACCCCAGTCACCGAATCAATCCATCTAATAGAGGGTCTTCCCCTCCTGCGCTGTCCCTCCACTCTCCCAAGCATGATGTCCCTCTCCAAGGACACGTCCCTCCTGACAACATGTCCAAAGTATGTCAGACGAAGCCCCAGAATCCTTGCCTCCAAGGAGTAGCTTGGTTTAATCCTCTCCAAGATGGATCTGTTTGTTTTCCTGGCAGTCCAGGGTACATTCAGTACCCTTCTCCAGCACCACAGCTCAAAAGCATCCACTCTTCTTCTGTCCTCCCTAGTCATTGTCCAACTCTCTGAAGCATAAAAAGCGATTGCAAATACCATGACCTTGTATCAGGCGCACCTTAGTCTCCAGAGAGACACTGTTGCTCCTGAGTACCTTTGAGAGGTCCCTAACAGTAGACTTTCCCATCACGATACACTTTTTGATTTCCTGACTGCTGGTACCAAGAGTGTTGACTGTGGAGCCGAGCAAACTGAAGCTGTGAACAATCTCAATCTCTTCGCCATCCATCCTGACGCTGCCAATTGGTCCAGTGGCGAGAATCTTTGTCTTCTTGACATTGAGCCTCAGTCCATACTGAAGGCTGCAGTCCTTGACCCTTCGCAGCAAGTGCATGAGGTCCTCCTCAGTTTCAGCAAGCAGGGTTGTGTCATCTGCATAACAGAGATTGTTAATAGATCTTCCACCAATTATATATAATTAGTTATAGGAAAAATGTCCCCTAATTGGGGAGCTCTGTTGGCTGAAAGGAAAGGAGTTGTGCTGTGGTTCGAATTCATCAGTTGCTCTCTGAGGGAGAAAGATGAGCAATCTCCTCTCATGTGAATTACAGACTCTAAAAATCCCCTGGAACGTCAGCTATGAATTTGTTCCAGCTCAATGATACATAGCAACAACAGCAACAAAGGAGCAGCTCCTTGTGCATTCAAAGTTTTGTCTCAGGCACTTCCTTCTCCGAAGAGATTTTATAATCTTATGGTTGATAGAGACAAGATATGTGCTATAAGAACTTAACATAAGGTTAAGCACGTTTCCCGTGTAAAATTGTTCCCTTATTCTCTCTCAACATTGTGTTCCATTAAATAGATAGATAGATAGATAGATAGCACTAGCTTATCATTTGATAGGGAGAATAATTGTTAATAAAAGTTAAACAGTAGTCTGAAAGTTTAATCTAAATGGTAGTCAGCTCTTGGAAGAACAAATTCTACTTGGGAATAGTTGTGCTTACATGCGTCCTTTCTTTTAAAAAAAAAATATACATATATAAAATTAATTTTAATTAATGTTTACAGAGATTTTGGATTTCCATACATTCATTGTTGCATTTTTCTCCCTGCCCACACCTCCCCTAGTTCTCACTTTTCTTTGAAAAGTAAAAGAAAAATTATTTCATTGATATAGAGTACCCCCTTACCCCCCGCCCTGAGTACACTCCACTCCACAATCTTCATTCTGGACTCTTGTCCAACATTTCAAACAGTTCTCTCCCTCATCTGTTTCAATGCAGTATACATAATTTATCCAATTTTTCTCAGTCTCACCCCAACCCTGATGTCAGTCCCACTCTACAATAGTGGCACCATGCAGCACCTGTCCTGATAAGGCATACTTTAAACAAGATTTTCCAAATACAATAACTTTTTTTCCCCTTCCAAGCTTATTAGACATTTTCCCCTGTCAGTTGTAAACTTCAGCAACCTAAGGCTATTAGCATTGATAATTAAATAACACTGTTGTTTGTGAGACACATTAAGATAAATATCCTTAAAAGAAGGAACAGTTGGGGGGAAATATACATATAAATGTACACACACGTATACACTGGCTAGTTTTATTACCGAATTTCCCCTTCCTTAAAATTAAATGAATTCTTCATTCACTATTATAAACTAAATATTTCCTTTGAGTCCAATTAGCATTGCTGAAAGAAAAAGCAAATCAAGGCTCTGTTCAGCATGCATCAATGTAATGGAAAATCAGGTCTTTTATTCTAGCTTTAATAACTGCAGCTTGATTAGAGGCAAAGAAAAGGGAGAAGAGGGAAAAGAGAAGGACTGCCAAATTAGTTCTATAAGAATTCTCAACCTGTCTGCTCTCTGGCTCACTATTCAAATGCTAATTGAGCCTTTTGGTAAACAGAATGGGTAATCATGGAAGACAAAAACCAGACACAGACAACAAATGAAATATCATACCTTATCCAAAGCAGCATGGCATTTTTCTGATAAGCTTTGGAAGACTTAAAATTTTAAGTCTTTCAGTCTTATTATTGGGGGTGAAGACCGAGAGCTGGCAAGATTATAACTAATATAATAAAATAAATATTACATAATCATTTAAAAAATGACAAAGGAACGTTTTTGTTTCCACAAAGAAATCAGTCATGTTATAATTAGATAAGAGGATTTATATTCACAGCTATAAACATGAAAGTAGACCATGAGGCTGGATAAAGGCAAGTTTTTAATTCTGAAAAATTAATTACATGGCATTATTCTTATCAGTACACAGAATGCATTAATTATACAATTAATAAAAAGATGAAAGGCTTTTTTCCTCTTTTTTTGGTGATTGTAATGCACATGGGGCTCTGGGTTTTATACTCACAATTGTCCTTCAGCCATTTCTATAATCTTCTTACTAGGCAATGTCAAGACCCTAAACCAGTCAGTAGGAATAGTGAATGGAGTGGGTCTTTATGTTAGTGCTTAGACATGTCTCGGAAAGGTTGTGGATTTCCATGTAATTGGGATCTAAGGTGTAATAGGTTTAATTTGAGGTCCTCTTTAAAAGAACAGCAGGAAAAGGCATTGTCAGCAATGTGTAAAAGCCAGTAAGAAGTGGCAGCTTGCTCCTTCACAATGGTCTTCCTTAAGGATGAAAAAGTGATTATCTTACTACAACAGTTATTTCTCTGAGTGCTTCCATCATCCGTGTCTCAAGGAAAAAAATGCCCGTGTGTGCTACCGCTTTATCCCCGAAAACATTTTAAAGCTATAAATAAAATTCGCAGAAGAAATGTAGTAGTGAAAAGACAGCTGGCTATCAGGAGCAGAGCCACAGGCCAAATCCATTTTAGCAAACTCCAAGGGACTGTCCAAATTCTCGTGCTGTCTTGCAATTGTGTTTTATCAACTATTACTGGGAGTAAATGGGCTATCAGCCAAGGCTCGGAAATCTGTTTTTGTTATATACAAATTGTTGATGTGATGGACAGCGGGACAGCACAGCCAGAGTGTAATGGCATTTGACTTTCCTGACCTGTCAGTGATATCTTATGTGGGAACAAACAAACTACTTCTCACCTGAAAAGATACCACTCAGTTACTCTAAAAGGATGTTTTGAGTAATTACAAATAACTCTGAAACAATCTTTGAATATAAAACCCAGAAGTTCATTGTTTGGGAATAACACTGGGAGAAGAATCTAGACTGTAGTAACAGTAACTTGCTTCCCTGTGGTTCAGAGAAGAAAGGGAAAGAAATGGCCTCTGCCACCCAAAGTGTTTAGGCCGCTCTGGTGGCATAGCCCATAAGGAGTTGCACTGCTAACCCAAAGGCAGCACTTCTCTGGTGGTTCAAATCTACCAATAGCCCCACTGAAGAAAGATGGGCAATCTCTTCCTATGTGATTGACAGAGTCCAAAACCCTACTGGAGGTTCATCTGTGAGTTAGTTAGTCCTCAAAGGCAGTAAGTTGAGTTGTATTAGTGTTTATACCTAGTGGTATCTTGGTCAGTGAAACATCCTGCTCCTTATTTTTAGTGTTTGATTTGTGTAATTGGTGTTTTATCAGTGGCATAAAAGTGATATGAAAATGAAGCTGCAGGGCCCTATTCATTCATATCAGACTTAATACTCTACATCTTCTATACTATTAGAAACCAATCCCAAAGTACAATTCAACTTCATTATAGCTTGTGTCCCCTGGTTGGCTATTTCTCTCCCTCTGTCTCTTCCTATCTCTCTGTCTCTCAGTCTCACACACACATTCACTATTGCACTCATGTTCTCTGCCATTTCTAGAGCCTGTCATCTGGTTGTTTTCTGCTCTTCTGTCCCTGGGCATATCAGCTTTCCAAGGTTAATGATGAGGCACCTTGGAAAAGTACTGTTTGTTTAGCTTCAGGTAACGTTTTAAATGTCTTTCTGTGTGTGGCATTCTCATTTCTCCTAAAACAAAACCCATCTGCAGTCTGAACCTACATTCCATATTAACACTTCAGACACATTTCTGCAGGTTTTTTTGTCGTCCTGTCCTGGCTGAGAAATTATCTGTGAGACTGGAGCTGGCAAACACTGGAATCAGTTTGATAGGTTCAAGCTTTGAAAATCACATTTCTCCAAGCCTTACCATCAAATTGATGTGCTGTGGCACCTTGTCTTTGCTAAGTTTCTTGAGTTCTGGGTACAGAGAGCAAAAACACTGAATATTTATCCACAATTTACAAGTCATCTGTAATTAAAAGTAAGAATTTTAACTATGTTAGTTCATAAAGGAGATTTCTATTCTGGAAATATTAAGCCAAAATGTCCCCTGAATGTGAAGATATACCTACTTAACAAGTGCATTTTAATTTACAACACCAAACCTGGGAGGCTGTGAGGAGAGGGAGAAAGCATTGTTATACACCATGTTTGACTCAAAGTGGACACCAGAAAAAGACTATGGGTGTCAATAAGGAGCTGTGGTGGTGTAGTAGGTAAAGCGTCAGGCTACAAATGTTTCGGATGCTAGTTTGAACTTACCATCTACTCTAAGAAAGAAATACCAAGTAGTTTTCCCCTGTTAATGTTTCCAGTATCAGAAAATCTGAAGAAAAGTTGTCATGAGTTGGAATCAACTTAAAAGCAGTGGGTTTGTTTATCAGTTTTGTGGCTGACATTATAGCACATAGTGGATTTGTTGCACTCATCACTTTATTTGAAAGTAGGTTGTGACTCTTTTTTTTGCCAATTACAGATGGACAGAGGAAATGCTTTGCTTTCAAACTAAAAGCTTTAAAATCCAATCATCATGTTTCTAAACTTTAAGACCAATTCACCACAATTCCTTTCTCCTACTGAGTAAACTGTGGAATCTTTTACACAATTTTGGAAGCTCAGAGTGACTAACTCCTCATTGCTATTATCAGTAGAGTCTTTTGCTGTCTATTATTGGAAATAAGAAAGGAATAACCGTGGTATTGATAAATACTATTGAATATATAATTTATTGTCATGTACCATCAAGTTGGAGTTTTAACCGATTTATAACTATACTCCCAGTAAGTTTACAGAGGCAGTAAATTGCAAGGGAGGAGATTTCCCATCTTTCTCTTATAAAGCACCTCGTGAATTCAAATTGTCTCTCTTTAGATTGGCAGTGTAACTACTTAGCCCTTAACCAACAGAGAGAGCCCTGAATATAACAGAAAACTGAAAAGAGAGTGCTGGTTGCATAGTGGCAAGGAGTGGTGCTGCCAATACAAAGGCACACAGTTCAAAGCCATCAGCTGCTCTGTGGAAGAAAGAAAACATTTTTCCGGTGTTATTAACTGCCTCTGAAAATCTGCTAGAGGATCAGCTATGGGCTGATTCCAACTCAATGGTATAGAACAACTAGGAGAATAAACACATCAATTTTATAAGAAATGAGACCATAATACTTTGAGAAATGAGGATGGAAAGGCTTTATTCATTCATTTGGGATATGTGATCAAGTAAGACAAATTTCTAGGAATACTTGTTAAAGTAGAAGGTAAAGGAGAATAAGGAAAAATTTCAGTTAAAAGATTTGACACAAAACTTCCAACAATAGCTATAAACAAAAACAATTATGAAGATGGTGACTTATCTCTTACATGACAATGTCCTATCTCTTACATGTAAGATTTCCATGAGCTGACAGCAACTAGACAGCAACTAACAGCAGCAGATACACCACTGAGTCTCTGCAATATTTATCCACAACTCATTGTCTCCACAATTAAATTACTTGACTGATAAAGCATGAAAGACCAACCTCAGAATAATACACTGATTCTTAGTAATCTTCAAGAATAATTCTATGGACTGAGAAAAGCACTTGTACTCTCATATTTCAGGATAGGCATATAAAAGCTGAAATTTCATGAGCATCAGCCATTGGGTTAAGAGTTTTATATGAATTATTGTTGTTAAGTGCCATTGTAGGCAATTCATAGTGACCCTATGAACGAAAGACCCTGAGCACTTGTATAACTTTGATCCTTTCTCCAGGTTCATAGGGTTTTCAGAGGTAAGCTGTTTCGGAAGTGGATGTCACTCCTGCTTCCAAGCTTAATTTAATTGGGGAGCTCCACCAAACACCGTCCACCATGGGTAACCATTAATGCATTTGACACATCAGTAACACAGTGTTCAGCTTCACAGCAACCACGAGTTACCTCTGTATGGCAAGTGGACAGACCAGGGTTATATGACCCAGAAGAATGTTTGACCAAAAACAATCAATAAAAACAAACAAACAGAAAAACAGGTCTGAATGCCACGGAATAAAGTTATCCATATTTGGCTTGGTAGCATCACTTTCTCTCCACTAGGCCAACTGATTTTTCTCTATGCTCTTGTTGGTAAGTTGCGTTGAGTCGTAGGCAACTCATAGCGACCCTATGAACGAAAGTCCTGGACACTTGTATAACTTTCATCCTTTCCAAGTTCATAGGGTTTCCAGAGGCAAGCTCTTTCAGAATATGAATTACATTATTTAATTTATTCAACCAGAGGCAGAATTGAAATCAGATTTTTTTCATGCCTGACTTCTCTGAGTTCCATATATAAGTTAATTAGTTAAGAATTTTCTTAAAGTATTATGGTGGTGGTGGTGGTGGTGGGTGGTGAAGTCAGAACTGATTCATACCTGACCCTCCACTGGGTTTTCAGAGGCAGTTAACCTCAGGGAAGGAGATTGTCCATCCTTCTCCCACAGGCAGGTGGACTACCCTATAATTCTTTATTTATAGTCAGTAAATGCTGTTATATTTGGACAGTTCTGAAAATACCATTTGAAGCCACTGCTATTTCATAAACTGTACATCTGATAGTGCTACAAAGGAAAAATGGAAATCTACCCTTCTTGGGGATTTGGTAGTCGTATTCAAAAACAAATTATTTTTTCTGTAAATAGACTTATTTAGGATCATTGTAAAAATGTGTTTCTGTTTTCCCAAAGATTATGTTTTGAAAGCCTAAAAATTTGAAGTTTATGCTTCCAGATCAAGTGAATATTTCTTTTGAAAGTTCTGTCTTATATTTGATAATCACAATTTCTAATTCTTAAGATGAACTCTCATTTTTACATATGTTCTGGCTCTGAATTGGCAAGATTCCTATATTTATTTTATTTAAATATATGCATCTGTGGATGTGCATGATCTTATTTTCTTGTTTCAAAAATGTCATTGGAATATAATCTTTCAATCAAATTAGAAGATAATGCCTCAGAAATTCCTTAAGAATTGCAAAATTGTTAGAATTCTAGACTATGTGTATCCCTGTAGGTTTTAACAACTGAAGAAAAAGTCTACACCCCTCTGTGGTTTTATAATGACATACACATATATGGCTTGCTTAAGGGCGAAATACATTGGAGATCGATTTTCCAGATTCCTTCTGTGTATTGGAAAAGTGCCCTTCCAAGTAACTCAGAACAAATTGGGGAAGCATTTCATCATGAGGAGATAGGCCGGCATGGGAGAAATTTAATATAAAGTATTTCATCCAGATTGCTGATCCAATCCTGATAAAAGAGAATACCTTTGATTTTCAAACAGAAGGAACTTTGAGATTTATATTAGGCCCATTTAGAATTTTAGATTCTTCTGGAGAAAAGGTTCATGAATGTTGTTTGATGAGCTCATTGACTCAGTCCATATTTTACTGTAAATGTATTTCCATTTATAATGTTTGCCAGGACTTGTGATAAGCTTTAACAATATGCCAAGGATATTTTAAAAGATCAATGAAAATATAAAATACATATAAAGTGCTTTATGTTGTACAGACTTCTTTCTTTTCTCTCTGTCACTGAAACTACTCTGCAATATGCAATGTACTTTCCATACAACTCAGGCATGTTGGAATATTTGGAGCTAGTTGTTTCTTTGTGCATACTCCTTTCCTCCTATCCCAAATGCCCTTCCTTCTCTATTATGCACAACTATTTCATATTCATTCCACATGGTGGAAGTCCTTCATGTCCTACCACCTTTTTTGGGACATTTTTAAGCTCTTCCATATGTGGTTTATGAATACACTATTCTAATTCATTCTTAGTATGCAGGGCTTATTTTTGAACGTTATTGTTCTTATGTGTCATAGAGTCAGAATCAACCTACAGCTAAATCACCAGTGGGTTTTCAGAAGCTTTAAATCAGATGGGAGTTGATTGCTCATCTTTTTCCCATAGAACATGAATTCAAACTATCTGGATGGGCAGCACAACTCTTTCCATTATGCCAGAAGAATCATTGAAATCATCTTTAAGGCAATGATTTAAGGCAAAGATTGTGTCTTGCAACTCTTTGCTTGTGGTACTGGCACAACACAGCCAAGCTCACTGCCATGAATTGATTCCAACTCATAGTGACCTACCAATGGATTTCCAAGACTAAAAATATTTCGGTGAAGAAATTAGTGACCATTCTCCCTTGGAACAGTTGATATATTCAAACCACTGACTTCTTAAATCGACAATTCTACAGATTATGTATACTATCCCAACAAAGCACATATAGACTCTGACTAATAGTTAGTGGAAAGTTATAATGAATGAATCCTGATATTTTGATTGATAATGTTGTTTTTATGTGCCGTCGAGTCGCTCACAACTTATAGTCACATTATATACAACTGCCCTAAACCCTGCTATGTCCTGTGTAAATCTCACTGTCTCCAATACACCCATCCTGATTGCCTTAGTCACTGAATCAATTCACCTCAGAGAAGGTCTTTTCCCCTCCTGCACTGTCCCTCCACCCTTCTAAGCATGACATCCCTCTCTAGGGACTACTCCCTCCTTACAACATGTCCAAAGTATGTCAGACAGAGCCTCAGAATCCTTGCCTCCAACTAGCAGCCCAGTTTAACCCTCTTCAGGATGAAACTATTAGTTTTCTTAGTTTTTCTTACATTCAATACTCTTCTCCAACACCACAGCTCAAAGGCATCAATTATCCTTCTTTCCCCCCTAGTCATTTCCAGTTCTCTAATGCATAGCAAGTAATTGCAAAGACCATGGCCTGCATCTTAGTCTCCAGAGTGACACCACTATTCTTCAGTATCCTGGAGAGGTCCCTAACAGCAGACTTTCCCATCACAATATGACTGTGGAGCCAAGCAAACTAAAGTTGTGAACAATCTCAATCTCTTCACCATCCATCCTGATGCTGCCAATTGTTCCAGTGGTGAGAATCTTTGTCTCCTTAATATTGAGCCTTAATCCATATTGAAGGCAGCAGTCCTTGACCATCTACAGCAAACACTTCAGGTCCTCCTCAGTTTCAACAAGCAGGCTTGTGTCATCTGCATAACACAGATTATTAGTGGATCATCCACCAGTCCTGATGCCACATTTCTACTCATACAACCCACCTCCCGGATAATCTGTCCTGCATACAGGTTGAAAAGGTATGGAGACAGGACACATCCCTGGTATACACCCTTCCCAATTTTGAACCATGCAGTGTTTGCTTGCTCTGTTCTGACGACTGCCTCTTGGTCCAAGTATAGGTTTCCCTTTAGCATGATCAAGTGTTCTGGGATTACCATTCTTCTCAGAATCAGCCATATATTAATATATTGATTAGATTTAAAAAAAATACCCAAAAACGAAAACAAAAAAAAAAATGCCTAGCAACCATTAACTCTAAAAATAACATATGAGTGTAGGAGATGAAAATCATTGCAATAGATATTAACTTATCAAATTAACTAGTATTTGTAAGAAACTATTGATAAAAATCTCTGTACAGATCTATGTTTTTATTTTACTTGAGAATTAGGAAGGCTGACAATTACAGAGGCTAGCTTAACAAAATCTCCACGCTTCAATAGTCATAACTATTAGCTGACTATATTTAATGATGTTTTCTCTGTCTTCAGTTCATTTTGAAGAGAGATTTAAAGTCCTACTTTACTGACAGACTAGAGAGCCTTGATGATGAACATTCTAGTTCATTTTTGTCAGTTCAGTTCCAGAATAAGATGCTTTCCAGTTACCTTGAAAAGCTGACTTTCAATCTCTTCTAGCTTTCAGTACAAGGACTGCTAGGTAGTTTGCAAAGCTCAGAGCAATATGAGACTAGGAAGGCCAAGCAGTGTAATAGTTAGCAGTGCACAACTACTAACCAAAATGTTGGCAGTTTGAACATACACAGCATCTCCTTGGTGGGGGGAGGGGAGCAATCTTCTCCCGTATATGTCACAGTCAAGGAAACCCTGCTGGACAATTCTACTTTGTCATGTGGGGTTGCTTGAGTCTGAATTGTGAGATTTATATAACCCAATGACAATAACAGTGACAGCCAAGGATAAGGCAGCCACTCTTTCTGTTGTCCTGTTTCAAGGCGGAGTGGATCTCATTAACTCGCAGTTGGAATCAATACATAAATAACCTTTCACTGAATTATAAGGCTCTAAATCACCTTGAGGAGACTGAATATCTTTGTCTTTAGGACTCACTGGTTTATTTAAATGGCCAGTGAGGCGTGGGATTTTGGGTTAGCAATGCAACTCCCTATGGACTAAGGACCATGGACTATGAACTATGCCGCTAGAGTTGCTTCAAGACAGAGAATAGTCTTATGAAAGATCATAGCATCCATTCTGGGATTCTTTGGCATTTAGATTAAGGATGAACAAGAGATTCTAGAAAGATAGCCTTCAAATGTAAAGTGGTAAAGTAGTCAGGTTACAGATGGCTGCATTCCATTGTTTCTCCTCCAGCAAATGTTATCAATCTGCAGAACTGAGCAGAGATCAACAGTGCATGCAGGGAATGAGGGCCTAGTGCAGAGAAAGACATCAGTCTGAACTTAGAGCTAGTAGCAAGGAGAGGATGACTTAGCCTATGCCAAAACCCCATTTACACTGAGATTTCAAGCCTCTAGGCATATGCTACATCATCCAGTTAAACTTCACATACAAAACAATATTTCCCAGATGAAATTACTGAGAGTTTCATGGCATGGTCCCCCAGCTTGGGGTCTTAGTGAATGCAGGGCTCTAAAGTACCACACCACAGGTCTGCGCTGGAAGCCTTCTTTCTTCATGCAGGTGAGTTTATGTGGTTACTCCTCTGCACTTGATCCAATCCTTGGTCTTTTCAATCACTCACTATGCATCTGAAATTTGCACAGTGAATAAGATTGACAGAAGAAGAACCAATGTCTTTAAATCCTGATGTTGGAGAAGAGTATTGAACATCTTAGGGACTGTCAAAAGCAAAAACCAAACATATCTTAGAGTAAGTGCAATGAGGGTGTTCCTTAGACATAATGATAGAGAAGTATCAACTCACATATTTTAAGAATGTTGTTAGCAGGGGCCAGGCTTTTGAAAAAGACATCACGTTTGCAAAGATGAAGAGTCAGGAAAAAAGAGTAAGACCCTCAACAAGATGAATTGACACTTGAATATAACAATGGACCCAACATATCAGAGATGGTGAAGAAAGCACAGAACAGGACAGGGTACAGATCTGATGTTCATAGGGTCACTATAGGTCATAGGAGGCTCAATAGGAGCTAACAACTCCTCCTCTCCTGTAATGCTATGCCTTGGCATAGAGCATAATGTGTCAGACTGCAAACCAACATAACAATGGTTCAAATACACCAGCTACTCTTCCAAAGAAAAATGAATAGTCCCTTCCCATAAAGATTTACAGCTTCAGAAGCCTGAAGGAGGGTTACTAGAGGTCAGAGTCCACTCAATAGAAGTCACTTTGGTTTGTCTTCAGCCTTAGGCTTAAACTGTAATAAAATCTTTATCAGTCTTAATTAAAAAAACCCACCAAATCCAAGCGAGTCTTAGGCTTCTTTTATACTTCACTCCTTTCAGGATATTCTTTTTCTCTTTGGAAAATTTCTTAAAGCCTCAAATTTATCCTAATCTCTTATTCCTTGTCAGTCACTAGCATTTCAACTGAGTTCTGCTACCTTCATTCTACATAAAATATTCATTCATTATCAAACACTTAACTAGCACTTAACTATGTCCTGGAGCAATATTGTAATTGCTTTAATACTATCACCTATTTAATTTCACAATAGCTTTTGAAGTAGGTACTAACATTACTCCTATTTTACAGATTAAAAAAAAAAAAGAGAGAGAGAAACAAAAAGATTCATTTTCTCTGGGTCATATACAGTTAGCAACTGATACAGCCAGGATTTTAATTCATAGAATCTAGCTTTAGAGTGCCCGGTTTTTAATCTCTTTGAAACTATCAAATATTGCTTCTTAAAAAGGTCATCCCCAGCTTTCTAATTGATACATCTAGTGATCTCATTATTTCACAGTGTCTTACTCTATAAACTCAATTTAACACTCCTAAGCAATTCTTGAATTATGAATTATGGTGTTGGAAAAAATAAAATAGTAACTATACTAGGGACTCCTGAAGAATTTGTCTTGGGAGAAGGACAGCGAGAATGCTCCTCTGAAGCAATGATGCACTGGTTTAGGTTAATTTGGCCATCAGAAGGGACTGACTCATAGAGTAAGTTATGTTTAATGAAATGGAGAGTCAATAGATTGACACAGGAGCTGCAACAATCAGCTCAAACAAAACAATGATTGTGTGGACTCTAGGCCACCCTCTGTTGTGTATAGGGTCATGACGAGTCAGAAACAACTCAATGGGCCTAACATCAACCACAAATAATTCTTCCACTTTGAAACATTGGGTTCTGCTTTCTAGAGTTATAGTCTTTCATGAGCCACTTTTTGAACAAACTGGAGTTTACTAACTCTAACACTTCTTTTTGGAGAGAAGACAATTAATATTAATGATATTAGATTATCTTTTTTTCCAGTCATCTACACTCTCTGCTCAAAAAGAGCTCTTTGAGTAATCTCCTGGATACATTGTCCCCTAACCGAGTCTGCACAATAGGTTCATATTATACATCACTTTTGCTAAATGAACGGACTCGTGCCCAAAAACTCTTGACCTCCTGGAACTATTGACCATCCCCCATATCCTCCTTCTCAAAAATTATGTCTCTCTAGTTGAATTTGTTTATCATACCAGATGACATTGTTTCTAGGTATGTCCATCTCTTGACCTGTATCTAATCAATACTGTTGAAATAACAACTCAGTGCTGATTCAACAATCATTGTAGTATCATAGCCATAAATGTCTTTTCAAGTGCAATTATAAATTTCTCACCCCCCACCATGCCATCATTTCTTCTTGAGTGTGTGTATGCATGCTGAAGAGCAGTGATGTCAGTCTGGAGACGAAGGTACATCTGATGCAGGCCATAGTCTTTGCACTTACTTGCTATGCATTAGAAAGCTGGACAGTGACTACAGCTGATTGAAAGATAATTGATAACTTTGAGCTGCGGTGCTGATCATTCTAATGCGAAGCCTATACTTGGACCAGGAGGCAGATTTCAGAACAGAGAAAGGGAACACTGCATGGTTCAAAATTGGGAAGGGTATACACCAGGGATGCTTCTTATCTCCATACCTTTTCAACCTGTATGCAGAACAGATTATCTGGGAGGCTGGGCTCTATGAGGAGAAATGTGGGGTCAAGATTGGTGGAAGATCT
>NW_006399990.1:4138101-4147031 GCF_000299155.1 Elephantulus edwardii | reverse complement strand
GGGCTGCTCCTTGGAGGCAAGGCTTCTGAGGCTTCGTCTGACATACTTTGGTCATGTTGTAAGGATTGACCGATCCTTGGAGAGGGACATCATGCTTGGGAGCATGGAGGGCAGTTGCAGGAGGGGAAGGCCCTCTGGGAGTTGGATTGATTTGTTGACTAGGGCAATTGGGATGAGTCTGTCGGAGACAATGAGATTGGCACAGGACAGAGCAGAGTTTAGAGCTGTTGTACATAGGGTCGCTATGAGTACCAAATGACTCGACGGCATATAACAACAACAACTGCTAAGAAGAATTTTGGTAGAAATTACTGTTATCATAACTTAGAAAAGATGACAATTGGTCAATAGATTTGGATTTAGATTAAATTTCAAGTGAGCAATGTCTATTTTCTGTGTGTGTGTGTGTGTGTGTGTGTGTGTGTGTGTTGGTTTTTTAAATTCCTTTGGCTAAGTTTCCATTTCCTATTACTGATCAAATGAGATGTTTCAAGAAAATCTGCTATTTAAGACCTCTTTAAAGTTGTAAAATGCAAGGAGTTTAGTATAAAGACTAAGGCATGTGTGATCCAAGTGATGGTATTTTCAATTGCATTTGAAAGTTGGATAATGAATAAAGAAGATCTATGAAGAATCAACGCCTTTGAACTGTAACATTGAATACAGCTTTTGAAGACTTTGGATTGCTGTAGAACAAATGAATTTGTCTTGGAAGGAGTGCTAATAGGGAACTTCTTAAAGGAGAGGATGGTGAAACTTCATCTCACATACCTTGGGCACATTGTCGGAAGGGGTTAGTCTTTGAAAAAGATATATGCCATACTAGGAAAGACAGCGGTTCAACAAAAGAGAAGAAGACCCTGAATGAGATAGATTGAAACAGTAATTGAAAGAATGAGTTTGAACATGGTAGAAGATGGTATAGGAGAGAACAAGGTTAAGATCTATTGTTCACAGACTTGCTAAGCATCATAGTCAGCCTCGCAGCATTTAACAATTGCATTGAACCTCTATTATTCAGTTGGAACAATGAGCTCAAATGCTATGTTGTTTTTGTAAAGGATCACTATGATGTAGACTACACCTAACAGTGCTTCTCATCTTACGTGAAACTCACCAGATCTTCTTACAGCCTTATATAGACACTTTTTCTTTTATGTTTCTTCAAAAATACTCTGTTGATATGGAAATAATTATCTACTATAGATTAAAAAAAAAAAAACAACAAAAAGAAGAACAACCACACACACACACACTAAAAAAACCTCTATATTTTCTACCTAGTGTTGATTTTGGGAAAGTTAGGCTCTTTTCTCAATTAAAAAGCATGAATAATAAGATAATATGGATCATAATTATTGGAGAAAGTAAATTAGTTAAATAAAGAGCACAGAGTATGCACCCAGATAATAGTCATTATTATGCCAGGGGAGGGTCCCAGGTGCATTGTGATTGGAATTTCAAAGGAGGTGAGGCCTTTGTTTTAGCAGCAGTCAGAAATCGATCAAACATGCAATCAAGATCCATTGATAATAATGAGGGACTGGAACACAAAAGCTGGAAACAGGGAAGAAGGTTCAGTAGCTGGAAAACATCGGTGACAGAAATGAGGCTGGAGATAGAATGACAGAATTCTGAATATTCAATGACTTATTCATTGCCAGTACCTTTTATAAGAAACACAAACACAGGCTATACACATGGATTTCACCAGATGGTATACATAGGAATCAAATTGATTACATTTGTGAAAAGAATTGTTGGAGAAGCTCAATATCAGCTGATATTGGCCAGGTGCTGATTGTGGAATAGACCACCAACCACTCCTATGCAAGTTCAAGTTGAAGTTGAAGAAAATAATATCAAACCCACAGGAATCAAAATTTGACATTAAATTTATCCCACCCAAATTTCAAAACCACCTTAGGAACAGGTTTTAGATCTTGATCACCAATGAATGTAGACCAAATGAACTATGGGACTATATCAAGAGTATCGTCCATGAATAATGCAAAAGATCATTACAAGAGTTGAAGAGGAAGAAAAGACCAAGATGAATGTCAGATGAGACTCCGATAATTGCATTAGAGCACCGAGAAGCCAAAGCTAAAGGAAGAAATCAAGAAACTAAAGAGTTGAACAGAAAATTTCAAAGGGCAGCTCGGGACGACGAAGTAAGATACTATAATGAAATGTAGAAAGAGCTGAACTCAGAAAATCAAAAGGGACGAACTCACTAAGCATTTCTTAAACTGGAGGAATTGAAAAACAAATTCAAGCCACGAATAGCAATATTAAGAATGCTTTTGGCTGAGTATTAGATAATCTAAGAAATATTAAAAGAAGATGGAAGTAGTATACAGAGTCACTGTACTAGAAGAAATTGGCTGACACAGAAGAATTTCATGAAATAACATATGAGCAAGAGCCTATGGTGATGAAGGAGGAAGTTCGAGTTGCTCTGAAAGACTTGGCAAAAAACAAGGCTCCAGGAGTTGACGGCATACCAATTGACATGTTTCAACAGATACTGCTCTGGATGTGCTAAGTTGTGTCGAGAAATCTGGAGGACAGCCTGCTGGCCAAATGACTAGAAGAGATCAATATTTGTTCTCATTCCAAAGAAAGATGATCCGCGAGAGTATGAAAATTATCAAACAATATCATTAATATCACATGCAAGCAAGATTCTGCTGAAAATTTTCCAGATAGAAGTGGAACAGCACATCAACCAGATGTGACAGATATGCAGGCTGAGTTTAGAAGAGGTCTTGGTATTAGGGATATCATAGCTAAGGTTAGATGGATCTTGGCAGAGAGCAGAGTACCAGAGGGATGTCTATCTGTGCTTCATTGACTATGCAAAGGCTTTTGACTGTGTGGATCACAACTAGCTGTCGCTGACACGAAGAAGAATGGGAATCCAAGAATATTTGATTGTACCTATGCGAAACCTATACTTGAAATAAGAGGCAGTCATCAGAAAAGAGCAAGGAGACAGTGCATGATTTAAAACGGAGAAGAGTGTCCACCAGGGATATATTCTGTTTCCATCCTTTTTCAATCTGTATGCAGTAAAGATCATCTGGGACGCTGATATGTACAAGGAGGAATGTGGCATCAGTACTGTTGGAAGACTCATCAACAACCTGCGTTACGCAGATGACACAACCCTATTTGCTGAAACTGAGGATGGGAAGTGCTTGCTGCAGAAGGTCATGGATTGCAGCCTTCAATATGGATTGAAGCTCAACATTAAGAAAACAAAGATTCTCACCATTGGGCCAACTGGCAGCATCATTATAGATGGTGGAGAGCTTGAGATAGTTAACAGTTTTAATTTGCTTGGCTACACAGTCAACACTCTTGGTACCAACAACAAGGAAATCAAGAGACAAATTGCATTGGGAAAGTCAGCTGTCAGGGACTTCTCCAAACTACTGAAGAGTAATGATGTCAGGCTAGAGACTAAGTTGTGCCTGATCTGGACCATAGTGTTCACAATTGTGTGCTATGTGTAGGAGAGCTGGACAGTGACTAGGGATGCTAGAAAGAAAATTGATGGACTTCTAGGAGAACAAACAGTCTTGTCCTGGAGAGGGTGATGCTGGGCTGCTCCTTGAAGGCAAGGATTCTGAAGCTTTGTCTGACATACTCTGGGCATGTTGCAAGGAGGGACCAGTCCTTGGAGATCGATATCATGTTTAGGAGAGTGGTGGGACAGCGTAGGAGAGGAAGACCCTTGATGAGATGGATAAATTCAGTGATTGGGGTAATGGGAATGGGTATGGCAGGGACAGTGAGGTTGGCACAGGATAGAGCAGGGTTTAGGGCTCTTGTACATAGGATCGCTATGAGTCCCAAGAGACTTGACAAGCACATAACAACAACATACCACTAGTACTCCCTAGTAGGTTAAATGTTGTCCTATTAACTGAAAGATTGGAAATGTCAACCCACTTGCCAACCTGAGTTATCAGTGTAAAGTTTCCTCTAGTTAGGATTTATAGCCTCAGAAATCGATTAATAATCGCCATGAGACACAATTGACTTGAGGGCAATGAGTTTGTTTCTGCTTATTTGCTTAGCTTTTTTATGAACTTGGAATCATTAATGACAAGAGGTTTAGTATCTCCCAGTATGTTTATTAAGTTAATTGACATCCATTTTTACACATTTCTGAACCACGGTAGAACATAAAAAAAGCAGAAGTCAGAACATGATTTTATTATAAGTTTAAAAAAATATGTAAAAATGGAAATATGTAAAAATGCTATTGTTTTAAAAGGGAAAAAACACAAAAAATGAAGACTGAATATTGGGGAACTCCAAACTCTACAAGTAAGGAGAATGCAGTGAGTAATACAAGAGAAGAGGGAACTCTCAGTGAGGTAAGAGTATGGTGTGCCTGAGAGGTAAGGCAAGCTTTCCAAGGCAGAAAATATAATCTCTTATTTCAAGTTCTGCTTCATATCAAAATGGAGAAAATAGGATTTTACTTTCTAGACTTTAAAAGTTTTTCTTATTCTGTGTTCATTGTTTTGCATCATGGTAAAATGGTAAAAGCCACATTCATAGAGGTGGACCTGTGATGTAGTATGCTGTCTTCTGAGTTGTGAATGAAATGGTTGGTGGTTCAAATCTACTAGGTATGACCATGGACAAAAGTGAGCAATCTACTCTCATGAAGATTTATAGCCTCAGAAATTAGATTTGGGAGTTGGGGAGGGGGTTGGATCAGAATTGACTCAATAACAATGCTTTTTTTGGTTTGTGGTCTCTGGGAAAATCATACAAATCACAAAGATAAGACTTTCAGTAAACTTTTACTGGCTTACATCTTGTGTTTTACACATGGCCTATATGTGATATTCTTCGCTAAATAAGCTACCACCAAATTGTTCCATTTTAGCCAATTACTCTTTGTGAGAAAAACAGGCTTTAAACCTATTTTCAGTCCTATCACTCAATGCAAGCAGAAGTTTTACACCAAAATTGTAGGTTTAGATAAATACTAAAGAGCATTCTATCTTATTGGCCTGCTCATAAATGGAAACCTTGTCAACTCGTGGCAAAACATTTCATTTTAAAACTTCTAGATGCTGATAAATAATATCACAACTATGTAAAACTCAAGCTTAATGTTAGTGCCAGCTTTTCAGGGAAAAAAATAATTAATACGATACTTCTAACATCATTCACTACTTAGCACACAGTAATTGCATGCTTTTAGGGAATAGATCACAGAGCTTTTCTTAGTAAAATGAGTACATCTTTTAAATGTATGAGCACCAGAAAATGGCCAGGGAACCAGGTCTCTCTGACTTTCCTATTTATATAAGTACAAGAAATTAAATTTTTCAGAAAAGAGTAGTTTGTGTATATATTAGCTTTATATAACATTTTTACAATTGATTTCACATCTATTCGCCAAAAATATGGGAAAAGAGAACTTTGAAAATAAAAGATACACTGCACGTAAAACCAACCATTCACAGAACATAGAGTTAAAAGAAAATTTACTCTTTTTATTTTCACTAAATAATAGTTATTACCCTTGCTTTTTCTGATAATAGTCATGCTATGATTATAGGTCATAAAGTCACACATTTCATTTTATCTATTCTGTTAAACTTAGTAGATTTTTGGTTTTATATGTTTTCCCTTGTTTTGTACATATTTTTGCATATTAATACCATTGAATCAGAATCAACTCCTTCCTGACCATCATTTGGGTTTCCAGAAAGGAAAATCCCACCAGAGGAGATTAGGGTAATTAGGATAATTTTGCAAATTACACCAGAATTTTCTTCCTTCTAACCAAATGACAACATCTTCCTATGTGATCTATCGTCCTTGAAAACTGATTGGAGTGTCAGCTATGGGCCATTCCAACTCATTTGTATACAACAACCAATTTTTCTGTTTTTTCAAGCACTTAGGTAACTTTTCTATTGAGGTTAAGTGTTTGGTTTGGGGGTTTTTGTTTTGTTTTGTTTTGTTTTGTTTTTGTTTATGCGTTTGTTTTAAACAAACAAAAAAACCCAAACCTTTAATATGTCAAGATTAATATGTCTGGACAAATAATATGCTCAATTAAACTAAAAATTCATACCATTGCTATTGAGGTAGAATCAACTCTTAACTGATCCCCCAGTAGGTTTTCAGAGGTTATAAATGACATGAAAGGAGATTGCCTATCTTTCCTTCTTGAAGCCACGATAAAAAATTGTTAATTGTTCCCCTGGGATTTTATGTTTGAAAACGCATGGACAAGTAACAGACTGACTAAGGACATAGATTTCTAAGTTTGGCCAATTTTTAATTCTTAATTTGCCTCTTTCCTGTATTATGACCCTTGGCAAACTGCTTAATGTCTCTGTTGTTTTGTTTTTTTCAAGATTAAAATGGGATTAGCAACGTTCATTTGTTTTGTTGCATTGTTAAAATGATTATGTTCAATAAATATACAAAACACTTGAAAGAATTATCATTATATGTGTTTGAAAATTTAAGATTATTTCACTTCAGAACAACATGAACATAAAGTTAACATGTGCAATAAATTTGACATGTCTTAATCTCATAGACACCTATATTTCACTCAATCTGAAAACCTAGAAAAAAAGCCATATTTATTTAGTAGGGCTATCTGTCATGGGCCACGGTACCATGGATATCATTGCTGATGTCAGATGACTCTTGCCTGATGGTGCAGACTGCCAGAAGGATGGCCATATTATGCTTTATCAACTATTCAGAAACATTTGATTGTTTGGTTCACAACAAATTGCAGCTAACATTGAAAAGAATGACGACTCCAGAACACCTAATTGTGCTCATGTGAAATCTATACCTAAACCAAGAAGCTGTTGTACAAGCAAAACAAGGGAACACTACATGGTTGAAAAATCAAGAAAGGAGTGTATCAAGGAATTATTTCTTCATACTTTTAATCTATATACTGAACAGATTAAAGAGGATAGACTTTATGAAGAAGAATGTAGCATCAGGATTGGAGGATTGCTCACCAACAACCTGTATTATGCAGATGACACAACTTTGCTGGACAAAACTACGGAGGACTTGAAGCTGTTGCTACAGATCAAGGACTGTGGACTTCAATATGGATTGTATCTCACCATGAGAAGAAAAATATTTTCCACTGGACCAATAGGTAGCAACATGATGGAGAAAAGACTGAAGTTGTCAATGAAGTCCATCTTGTCCAAGATCTTAGTCAACACCGTGGACAAGAGCAGTCAGAAAATATAAAGACAAGTTGCACTGGGAAAATCTGTCAAGGATATCTCCAGAGTTTTAAAGAGCAAGGATATCAGTTTAGAGATTAAGGTGTGTCTGATACAGGTCATGGTCTTTTCAGTTGATTGTTATGCATCTGAGAACTGGACAATGAATAAGATGACAGAATAATCTATGCCTTAAAGTTATAGTCCTGGAGATGAGTATTGAACACATAATGGACTTCCAAGAGAACAAACATATCTGTCTTGAAAAGGTGAAACTAATTTGCTTCTTGGAGAGAAGGATTTTAAAACTTTGTCTCATATATTTTGGATATGTTGTCAGGAGGGGCAGTGCTTGCAGAAAGACATCATGCTCAGAAGGGTGTAAGATCAGCACAGGAGAGGAAGTTCCTGGATGAGATGAATTTACACAGTGATTGTGGCAATGGAGTCTGGTGTGTCAAAAAGGGTGAGGTTGGCTCATAGATTTGCTGTAAGTTATAGTTGACTTGATGGTACATAAAAATAACAGCATTAGTTGCCTCAGAACTAGCCACACAGCCAGGTGGTATTGTGTAAATGAAATTAATCTTTGAGGTTCCACCCACCACCTTTCCTTTCCTTAGTAATGTGACCTCTAGCTTCTTCAACTGGGTACATATAGTTCACTGTTGACCAGAATCTCCTATATCTTCAACAGCCATGAGATCAACATAAGAGAGAGAACCAGATGATAGAGAGAGTATGGATGGAGAGAGTGTGGTGAGCCACAGACTGATGGAGATCTGGATACAGAGCCAGAGTTAAAAGTTTTGCTTACTGGAAGGAAGAGCTTCCTTGTGACTACTATGAAGTAAAACTCGCTGGACAATTAAAGAAACCACCGTTCTTGTGTTTATGTTGCTGGACTGAACCTGAACTTTCAGCTATTGACTGAGAAATTGTCTAAGCCAAACTGAGGAATTGGGTTTTGGGACTGCTGTTCACCAAACCTAGACTTTCACTGTTTTTTACCTTCCTCAACTTCTCAACCAATTTTCCTAATAAACCCCAGAACTTTAAGTAGAAAAAGAGCTAAAGTCTTTTGGTAATTTGCAATGAACATTGGACCCAGTGACTAGTAGAAACAAGAGTAGTGTAGTGAGTGTGCGTGTGTGGTGTAGGGATCAGTTTTACATTGTAGATGTTGTTGATGCTAGGTACAGGATTCCCATTGTAGAATCAGTAGAGGTCTGATTCGGCCTTATCCACACTGCCTGCCTTGCTCTATTTGCATCTCTAATGGTGAATGTTAATAGAACTTCCACCAATCCTGATGCCACACTTCTCCTCATAGAGCCCAGCCTCTCGGATAATCTGCTCTGCATACAGATTGAAAAGGTATGGATATAGGACTCATTCCTGGTGTACACCCTTCCCAATTTTGAACCATACAGTGTTACCCTGCTCTGTCCTGACAAGTGCCTCTGGGTCCAAGTATAGGTTTCACATTAGCACGATTAAATGTTCTGGGATTCCCATTTTTCTCAGAGTCAGCCAGTTTGTTATGATCCACACAGTCAAATGCCTTTGCATAATAAATGAAGCACAGATAGACAGTTTTCTGTTATTCCCTGCTTCCAGCTAAGATCCATCTAACATCAGCTACAATATCTCTAGTACCACGACCCCTTCTAAACCCAG
>NW_006399990.1:4137184-4138001 GCF_000299155.1 Elephantulus edwardii | reverse complement strand
CTTGGAGAGGGACATCATGCTGTGGAGGGAGGAGGGACAGCGCAGGATGGGAAGACCCTCAATGAGAAGGACTGGTTCAATGACTGGAGTAATGGGAGTAGGTGTGTCAAAAACAATAAGGTTGGCACAGGACAGAAAAGGGTTCAGATCTATTGTACATAGGGTTGATATGAGTAGTAAGTGACTCAACAGCATATAACAACAACAACATATGTGTGTAGGAAGAGGAGTAATAATTAGAAGGTAGAGGTTGTTGTAGTTTTGTGAATTACAACTTACAGTGACACCAGAGGAACTCTGGGGGCCTTGTGGTAATGTGCGGCACTGCCAATCCAAGGCTGGTTGAAACCCATCAGCTGCTCTTTGGGAAAAAGATGGATTGTCACCTCCCTTGTGAATTTTAGCCTCTGCAAATAAGCTGAAGAGTCAGCAATGAGTGATTCTGATTTGATGATATGTAACAACAACAATACATTAGGTCTGACATTTGATTTAAAATCAAAGTAAAATGTTGAACTGTTAGGGCATGTCGACTATTACTAAAGAAATGGATATTTACCTAGAGGAAAGACTAGCAAATCACAACAATAAATGGTCCTAAGGCCCCAGGAATAATAGATGGTATACCAATTGACATATTTCAGCTAACAGATGCTGCCCTGGGCATGCTCACCAAGTTGTGCCAAGAAATCTGGAGAACAAACACTTGACCAACTGACTGGAAGAGATCTATATTTTTTCCCATTACAAAGAAAGGTTACCCAACAGAGTATGGAAACTATAGAACAATCTCACTGATTTCACATGCAAGCAAGAT
>NW_006399990.1:4119419-4137084 GCF_000299155.1 Elephantulus edwardii | reverse complement strand
CAGAAGGTACTCTATAATAATGGTTTTAAACAATATTTGTCCTTGCGGGACTGAGTTAGTTCACTCGGCATGATGCTTTTCAGTCTCTCTCAATTTAGGTAGTGATTTACAAAATCATTGATCCTGCATGCTGCATAGTATTCCATTGTGTGAATGCACCATAATTCTCAATGCATTTGTTTGTGTTTGGACACCCACGATGTGCAGTCAGGAAAATGGATGAGCTAGACTTGTCTGCTCTGGCATAGTGATAACCACAAGATGGAAGAAACAATAATTCTACGATGTTGAAAAATACAGATGAATACAGTTTTATGCTGTTATAAACACAGATATAGGTTCAGAAAAAGCAAACTTTGAATAATAACTTTTCTAAATAAGAGTGGGAAATTTTCACTGTTAAAAATTTCTATAATTTTTTACAAAATGGTACTGTTTCTGTGTTTAGTATGTGTGCATATCTTTAATGATATATTAAAGTACCAAAGGAATACAGTATTATTTAAAAGTGTTATGTATGTATGTATTTGCATGATAAATGTAAATAAAAAGAATCTTAATTAGATGTAGAAAAATTCGTCTCTCAATCTCCATTTGAGGTCTGTTGACTATCAGAATCTTTTAAGCTACCTTACCTAATTCTGATGCTTTGAACAACCAAGTTAAGATAGCTGTTCTGGATTACATAGTACTAACTATTCATGTAATTATTTCTATGCACTAATGCCTACATTTATAATCATTAAAATCATTATAATTATAGCTTACTGGTTAATAATGACACTTTTAGAAACACTACTAAAGTGCCATTTGTTTTGTTTTGGGTTTTTTCCTCCCTCTTTTTATTGGGTAATACAACTGTGAGCTCTAATAACTAGGTCTTCCATCAGCAAGAAAATAATGCATGTGAAGTACTAATCTCACAACTGAGAGATTCTTCTAATAATATTCTATCTTGAATCTCTCTCACGCTCTATCTCTCTCTCTCTGTCTCTCACACACACACACGCAGTGGGATCTCTAGTGGTAAACTGATGAAAGCATTTTATCGCTGAACAAAAAGCTGGCAGTTCAAAGCCTCAAGCAAGTTTGTGGGAGAAACATATGAAGCAATCTTACAGAAAAGAATTTTAGCCTTAGTAACCATTTGGGACAATTCTCAGTCCTATAGGGTCACTACTAATCATAACTGACTTGATGGCAGTAAGTTTTGAATATATATAAGCATGCATTTTTTATGGGTTGAGTAGTGTTTCCTGTGTCCATTTAATGGCTCATGACTCTCAGAAATTTAGAAGTTATGTGATTTGGTAGTTCATGACATAATTAGCTGCCATGATGTTATTTGACATAATCAGTTAATCAATTACAAAGGGATTAAGGGAAGATACAATATGTTTACTTAAGTCAGAACCCTAATCTAATGTAAAGGAGATTTTCTTTGGGCTGTGGCCTGTGTTTTCTCTTATAAGTGATAAAAATAGAAGGACCAGAGAAAGAAGGATCTACAATTACCATCAAACACCTAGGAATGGACTGGACTACAAACTTTGAATGTAAAGTACCTAAAGAGATAACCTTCTAGACCGAGGGTAAGTTGTTTGCCACCTCACAGGAGATCTCCAAAGTTTTAAGACTCACAGAAACTAAGAGGAGACAAATATCTTCCTGCAGAGACAATAGAGAAATGCTTCTTAATGACCGGCATTTTTACTTCTAGCCTGCTATAAATTGAGCATAGCATAAGGATGACAATATTTGACCTTTACTAATTCCACAAATGGGAACTATCCCCGTGCATTTCCTACAAGATCAGACATTGTCCCCCACACTCTTGCACCTACTTTTACTAATGCCAACACCAATTTTACTGCTATACTGTGTACAAAATCTACTATAATGACCACATAGATCTCATAGAACCCTACTTACAGTTATGGGTTTTATTACAGAAGTTAACTAGTTATAATTCAGATTGGCAATGGGATATAACTCTTGAATCCAGACAACTTCTCAAGCAAGCTCTGTGATATTCAATCGCACAGCTTAGATAAGGGTTACAAAATTTTCTTAATCCTTCAATTACAATGTCTATACTCAGTCCTCCAGCAAGCTTGGGTGACAATCCCTGGCTCTGGAATAATGGGGCAGCAGGCCTACGTCAGCACTATCTCTCTGATTTTCTGTTGAGACTACTGTTGTATTCCTATAGATCTTGGTGTAACTTGGTGCAGGAATTTCTAGCCCTGAAGGATGTATGCTATTCTACCTGCTTCCTCTCCGTTCCTGATAGTGAGACTCCCAGTTTTTCTGCTAAATACACATAGTTTAACTTGATGAGGTGGGATAAACTTGCCAATTCCACAATCATTACTTAATCTTATTGTTGTTGTTGATTGCCATCAAGTTGAGCACAATTTATTGCCACTCCATGAACAAAAGATTCAATGCCTTTCTACAAGTTTCTCCAAGTTCATAGTTTTCACAGTCACGTAGTTTAGGAAATGGATGGCACTCCTGCTTTCAAACCTGTCCTACAACTGGGAGCTCCACCAAAAACTGTCCACATTAGTAAACCTTTATGGCATTTGATACCCCAATGGCACAAGTTCAGCATCAAAGGAAATCCTAATACCTCAGTACAGCTAATTGATAAGCACTGATGTACAAAGTGGAAGAATGTTCCTCCATAATATAACAATACTAGTATCACTTAGTAGTGGTTAAATGCCACCAAAATGAATACATAGCAACCCTATGAACAAAAGACATGAACTCTGTTATCTAAGTAATGTCATTTCTTTATGTCTATGGAGTTTATCAAGTTTATAGAATTTCCAGAGGCATGTGGCATAGGAAGTGGATGTCATTCTTTCTTCCAAATCTGAATCAATCTGGAAACTCCTGGTGGAGAGAAAAGTTGATGGGTAAGAAAGCCCGTTTGAACAATAAATCTTTGGCAGTACATCACATAAACTGGTAAAGGATAATTTTTTGTTTGATAATTTTTGGAAACCAGTGTTCTGACATGTCCTTGGAGCCAAGGATCCTGAGGCTCTGTCTAAATACTTTGGACATGTTGTGAGGAGAGACTGGTCCTTGGAGAAGGATATCATGCTTGGGAGGGTGGAGGGAGGAGGGACAGAGCAGGAGGGGAAGATCCTCTATGAGGTGGATTGATTCAGTGACTGGGATACTCGGGATGGGAGTGTCAGAGACGGTGCGATTGACACAGGACAGAGCAGAGTTTAGGGCTGTTGTACACAGGGTCGATATGAGTTACAAACAACTCGATGGCACATAACAACAACAATAGTGTTCTGAAGGATAGAGAGAAAAATAATAAAACAAAGAAAAGAAAACCAAAGAATATTGGACACATGCAAGTCATCTAAAGTGAGAAAAAACAACTTTGTACTTTGTTTTCTTTGTGAATCATATCTATTTTATCTACTTCTAGGACGTAGAAATAGTTAATGGTATTAACTGCTAACTGAAAAGTTGAAGGCTTGGGCCCACCCAGAGTTTCCTTGGAAGAAATGTCTGATAATCTACTAAATAATATAATAAAACAGCCATGGCAACATTATGGAGCTGAGTCATATTCTAACATGTTTAGCATTGCCATGAATTGGTGATGATAGTTCTTCACAAAATGGTTTAAATAAGATAACATTGTCAAAATATTTTATAAAATTTGAAGAGTTCGAAAATGTAGGTTACTCAGAAAATCCCAATTTTATTTCTGTTGCATAGATGAATAACATGGGGGGAAATATCTTAATTGGCAAAGTGAAGGCTTTCCATAACATTTAGATCAGTTAGATCAAAAAGCTCTCCAAAAATGGTAGACACACCTGAACTTGAATTTGTTATAGGCCACTCATTAAATAATACTGGGGGCTAAGATGTATATAATTTTTTAACATATTTCTGGGTCTCTATAGTGTGGGGACAAGCCAGATACAGACCTCACATACACGTAAAGATTCCTGAAGAATATGTAGCGTGTGTTTGTCATCTTTTCTGAAAACCACTTCTGAAGAGCCCTTTAATGAGTTTCCTAGAGGAAATCTAGGAATCGTAATGCAACTAATCATTTCCTACCTTCCCACTGAACCTCTTATTAATTAACATGTTAATGCTCTGTTTGATTTCTTCAGTTTAGTTGGAGAGACAGTAAAACAGCTATTTTCAAATTAAATTAAATTGAGTTTGGTAAGATTTTTAACTGATATAAGGCATTTTGTTCTATACTAATTCCAGAACTCTTTAAGGTAAAAAAGAAAAAATATCAATGAGCTTGAAATGAAAGTGTTGATATTTTAGTAATTAAATCTACTCTTGAATTACTTACCACCTCCATATAAATGTTTTACCATGTAGGTGATATTGTTGTTGTTGTTGTTATGTGCCGTCGAGTCGTTTGCAACTCATAGCGACCCTATGCACAACAGCCCTAAACCGTGCTCTGTCCTGCGCCAACCGCACCGCCTCTGATACACCCATCCCGATCCCCAGTCACCGAGTCAATCCATCTCATAGAGGGTCTTCCCCTTCTGCGCTGTCCCTCCACCCTCCCAAGCATGATTAGAAAATACAAATTCCTGTGTTTAAAGAGAGAAAATTTTCCCTTTACCATAGATGTCTCCGAAACGTCTGTTTCAGTAATTAACATAGTCACAAACCTTACAAATATTATTTCTCCTTCTACTAAAGTGCTGTTAAGAGACTATGATAAAACTTTTGTTTTCTATGTTATGTTGTTCTCAGTTCACTGTGTAGATTTCAGGTATAATGAATTGTTTTATATCTTCCTCCAAAAATTCGTTTTTTAAAAAAATAGAATAATCAAGAGGCATTTATTTAGACTTCTCCTCTAATGGATTCTAGTGGAAAATGTCATTAAAGATAGTCAGAGCTATCAGAACACTATGGACTAAATTGTCTTATTTATACTTTTACAGTGTTGTTGTTATATGCCATCCAAGTCACCTGCGACTCAGTGACCCTATGTACAACAGCCCTAAACCCTGCTCTATCCTGTGCCAATCTCATTGTCTCTGACACACCCATCCCAATTACCCCAATCACCAAATCAATCTACCTCATAGAGGGTCTTCCTCTCCTGCTCTGTTCCTCCACCTTTCCAAGCATGACGTCACACTCCAAGGACTGGTCCCTCTTTCCAACATGTCCAAAGTATGTCAGACAAAGCATCAGAATCTTTGCCTCCAAGGAGCAGACTGGTTTAACCCTCTCTAGGATGAACCTGTTCATTTTTTTAGCAGTCCATTGTATATTCAGTACTCTTCCCCAACACCACAGGTCAAATTCATCAGTTCTCCTTCTATCCTCACTTCTCTCTCCAACTCTCTGATGCAAAGCATGTGATTGCAAAGATCATGGCATGTATCAGGAGCACCTTAGTATCCAGAGTGATACCATTGCTCTTCAGTACTTTGGAAAGGTCCCTAACAGCAGACTTACCCATTGCAATATGTCTTTTAATGTCCTGGCTGCTGGTGACAAGACCATTAAAACTATGAACAATCTCAACCTCTTCATCATCCCTCCTGATGCAGCCAAATGGTATGCAAACAAAATTCTGCTGAAGATTATCCAAAAACAACTGGAACAGCACATCAATAGAGAATTGCCAGAAGTGCAGACTGGCTTTAGAAAGGGTCATGGTACTAGGGATATTGTAGCTAATGTTAGAAGGATCTTGGCTGAAAGAAGGGCATACCAGAGGAATGTCTATCTATGTTTCATTGATTATGCAAAGAGATTTGACTGCATGGATCATAACAAGCTTTTAAAAGAAACACTTTTTAAAATATATTATGTGACATTTATTGGGTCTTCTAAACTTTTCCTTAGCTCATTTCATGTTGGACAGACATCTTCAAATTTCAGTACTTATAACCAACTATTCCTGTTCTGTAGGAGAAGGACGGGCAATCTCCTCCTGTGAAATTAGTGCCTCTGAAAATCTGCCAGAGGGTCCACTATGGGTCGGATTCAACTCGGCAGCACGCAGCCACACCATTCTTAGGTTGAGATCATTGCTGTTGAGCTGTGATGGTTTGGACAGATGGGTTGAGTTGAAGGGTTGGGTTCAGAACACCATCATCCATATGAACCTGGCTCCAGCAGAAAAATATTCAATCAATGATCTCCTCTTGGATGATGCATCTTTGTCTTAGGTCAACACATCTCCAACTCGAATGTGCATATAGACCAAAAAAAGATATTGCTCATTTACAGATTTTTATTCAGTAGATATACAGTGGGCCTGGAGATTCTGAATTTTCTTTTTGGAAATAAATTTTATTGTAATTTTAACAAAAGGTTACAGAATATTTGGATTTCCAGGCATTCATTGTTGCACATTTTCCTCCATACCCTGCCACCATCAATTCATCTTTTTCCTTAAAAAATTTCATTCCTCCTTCTCCCCCAAACAGTTTCTTCTGACAAGTTTTCAGAAGCTTGTTACCTCTGAGTATTCACGGTTTGGATGACTCTGGTTGATCAACATTTAAGTTGATATAGTGTACTTAACATTTGAAAAATCTCACATTTTCTCTCAAATATAGAATAAACTACGTAAACAGCTCCTACTATAAGCCCAGAGTGAAACAGTTTCACGAAACAGAAATATGGCTACGTGTTTTAATTTTTTTTTTTTTTTTAATTTCCTCCCCCTGGAGAAGTTTCTACTTCTAGAAATCCACAGGTGGGTCGACTACAGGTCACTTCTGACTTGACGATGTACGACAGCAACAACAACATAAGCAGGACAGAAACGAATGTTGGTGGCACAGTGGTGAAAGAATCTGAATGTTAAGCAGAAAATGATAATCTGCCATCAGCACTATGTGAGCAAATTTTAACAACTGGCTTCTGTAAAGATCCACATTCTTAAAAATGTCATGGAGCAGCTCTACTCTTATATAGGATTTAAAACAAGACAGATTGCCCAATTAAATGATGTACATTGTTAGCATTTTTCATTGTTTTATCTACTAATTTGTAATAACATTTGCCTTAGTTTGCTACTTGAACTAATCATGTTGGTGACCCATGTCAAAGTACTGTGGTGATTCTGCATATTTCACTGTATCAGTGGATCTTAAAAATGAGTTTGGTTCTTTATCCTTTTAATGAAAGGAATCATATGCAAATACATTTAAGGTGGAAGGAAAAGTTATTTTAATTAAGAGACAGAAGTTATTATCACCTTCAATTCAGTATTTTTTAGAATCCTATAAGAAGTAAATCTGATATCAACAACTTTTAAAATCATTATTTGTTGTTATATGTCTGTCTAAAATAAAAACAGCTTCCTTGGCTCCACGGTCAACACTCTTGACACCAGCAGTCAGGAAATAAAAAAAAAAAACAAAAACGTATCGCTATGGGAAAGTCTGCTGTTAGGGACCTCTCTAAAGTACTTAAGTGCAACGGTGTCTCTCTGGAGACTAAGGTGCGCCTGATACAGGCTATATGGTCTTTGCAATCACTTGTTATGCATCAGAGAGTTGGACAATGACTAGGGAGGAAAGAAGGAAAATTAATGCCTTTGAGCTGTGGTGCTGGAGAAGAGTATTGAATGTACCATGGACTGCCAAGAAAACAAACAGATTCATCCTGGAGAGGATTTAACCAAGCAACTCCTTGGAGGCAAGGATTCTGGGGCTTCGTCTGACGTACTTTGGGCATGTTGCAAGGAGGGACAGGTCCTTGGTGAGGGACATCATGCTTGGGAGGGTGGAGGGACGGCGCAGTAGGGGAAGACCCTCTATGAGGTGGATTGATTCAGTGACTGGGGTAATCGGGATGGGTGTGTCAGAGGCAGTGCGATTGGCACAGGATAGAGCAGGGTTTAGGGCTGTTGTACGTAGGGTCACTATGAGTTGCAAATGACTCAACAGCACATAACAACAAACAACAACACCCATTAGATTAATTTAGATACATGATTACTCAAAGTGTGTTGGAGTAGAATTGAGCTCTCTAGAGTTTTCAGTGGTTAACTTGTGTGCATTAAAATTTCAGTCCTTTCTTTTGAGATACCTTTCTGTGGGGTAGCTGAACAATTTAATAGTAGATGCTTAGAATATGTTGCCAATAAACTTTTATATTCCCAAGTATTCAACAAGAATTTATTTAATACCTTTAATTTTATTTTTGTCACTAGGAAAAGAGCTCTTTAATGGAAAATTTTCCTTTTATTAGAACTTTCCTAATTCAAGCTGTGAATTTGCATTTGGTGCATTGATGATTAAACTGTAACCTGCACCCAGAGTTTCTGACTTCCTTCTTCTGGGTTGGGACCTCAGAATTTGCATTTCTAACATTTTTCTACTATTCGGGAGGCTGGACATAATGAGGAGGAATGTGGCATCAGGATTGGAGGAAGGCTTTTCAGCAACCTGTGATATGCAGATGACACAGCTTTGCTTGCTGAAACTAAGGAGGACCTGAATCACTTGGTGCAAAAAATCAAGGACTGGGACATCTTGCTTGGGAGGGTGAAGGGACAGCACAAAAGAGGCTGACCCTAGATAACACAGATTGATTCAGTCACTGGGGTAATGGGATATATGTGTCAGAGACAATACAATTGGCACAGAATAGAGCAGGGTTTAGGGATGTTGTGTATAGGGTCACTATGAGTCACAGCAACTCAATGGCACATAACAACAACAACAGTCTTCAATATGGATTGAAGCTTGACATCAAGAAGACAAAGATTCTCACCACTTGGGCAATTGGAAGAACAATGATAAGTGGAGAAGATATTGAAATTGCTTACAATTTTAGTTTGTATGGCTCCACAATCAGCACTCTTGGTACCAGCAATCAGCAAATCAAAAGACAGATTGCACTGGTAAAAATCTGTTGTCAAGGACCTTGCCAGAGTTTTGAGAAGCCTCTCTATTTATCTAGAGACATCAAATGCATCTGATTCAGGTCCTGGTCTTTGTAATTACTTGCTATGCATCAGAGAACTGGACAATGACTAAGGATAACGGAAGAAGAATCAATGCCTTTGAGTTGTGCTGGTGTTGGAGAAGAGTCTTGAACATAACATGATCTGCCAAGAAAACTAATAGGTCTGTTTTGGAAAGGGTGAAACCAAGTATCTCTTTAGAGGCTAGGATTTTGAAACTTCGTCTCACATAGTTTGGACATGTGGCCAGGAGGGACTGGTCTTTGGAGGAGGACATCATGCTCAGAAGGTAGAGGGACATGATAGGAGACGAAGACACCAGATGAGATGGATTGATTTAGTAACTGGGACAATGAGAGTAGGGGTGTCAGAGTCAGTGAGACTGGCTCAGTACAGGGCAGGCGTCAGAGCTGTTATGCATAAGGTTGATATGAATGGTAGATTACTTGATAGTACATAATAATTACATTATAAATGGTTTTTAACACAAGCACAATCAAATGTTCTTAGATTCCCATTTTTTCTCAGTCACCCACAGTTTGTTGTGATCCACACAAATGCCTTTGTACATATAGTAATGAATCACAGCACAGATAGACATTGCTCTCTTACTATCTGCTTTCAGCAATGATGCATCAAACATTGGCCATATTATCCCTTGTAAACCCTCTTTTAAACTCAGCTTTCACATCTGGCAGTTCTATGTTGATGTGCTGCTGTTGCAGTCGTTTTTGGATAATTTTTATCTGGATCTTGCTTGCATGTGAAATTAATATAATTTGATAATTTCCACACTCTGTCGGGTCACAATTTTTGCAATGGGAACAAATACGGATCTCTTCCAGTCAGTTATTCAGGTTGCTATCCTGGGCAACAACTATTTTCTAGGAGTTACTGATGATGTTGTTCTTATTGTCACACTTTGAGAATGCCTATTTTGACAAAAGGCAGGGACGGTGATAATTCTAGTATTGAATTATCAATAATTATCAAGAATTCAATACTAGAATTATCACCTTCCATGTCAGAGTCCTAGGTTTAATTCCCAGATAGTCAACTTCACGCACAACCACCATTTGTCTTTCAGTAGAGAGTTGAGTATTGCCATTCTACTAGACAAGTTTTAGTGGTGTTTCCAGATGAAAACAAACTTTGGAAAAAGATCTTGCAATGTATTTCTGAAAATCAGCCAGTACACACCCCAGGGACTATAATGGTCCCATCTAACATCTGCTGATGAAGAAAGTAAACGTTCTAATACATCATCCATAGAGACTTCATGAGTCTGGGCAACAGGAGGGAAGTTAACAACAAAAGTTTAAGAAAGCAAATTTCACCCCTTTACTTTACATTTATTTAAAAGAAATAATTTAGCATATTTCGAGGATCTCAGGTTAATAAAGAGGAATTTGGGGCACTAAGCCTTGGACTAAGCTTTTGACAAGGAGTACTCAGGAACCTCAGAACTTAATTCATCAGATAACTATCAGTGACTATCACTTACTTATCTATTATCCCACCTAAGTACAGGGACAGAGACAGACATCTCAACATGTAGATCATTGGACCAGAAAATCCTTCTAGGACTCTTAGTCAGTTGATCTCCACTTGTACTCTCTTGTGGTTGTTATGGGCTATTGAGTTGCCTACAACTGATAGTGACCCTATGTACAACAGCTCTGAAGCCTGCCCTGTCCTGAGCTAATCTCACTGACTCCAATACACCTACCCCCATTGCCCTAGTAACGGTACCAGTCCATCTCATCTAGGATCTTCTTCTCCTGCTCCGTCCCCCCACCCTTCTGAGCGTGATGTCCTTCTCCAAGGATTGGTTCCTCCTGGCCACGTGCCCTAAGTATGTAAAGTGAAGCTTCAAAATCCTAGACTCCAAAGAGAGACTTGGTTTCACCTTCTCCAAGACACATCTGTGTATTTTCTTGGTGGGTGTGATGCTGGAGAAGAGTCTTGAAAATACCGTGTATTCTCATAGCCCCCTGTTATTCACTTTCATGCTTATAATCCTAATTGTAATGATAGGGTTATTTATGGGAAATATCTAGTTAATGACCTTATTCTTAATGTGGCTATAATTTTTTTAAATGCCATAATTGCCTTCTTGGCTACCACTACCTTTGGTCAGCATTTAGCTCAGTATCTGGCATAATATTGATCCACAGAATCTGCCAGAACAAATGGTGAGTGTTCTTGCACCTATATAGAAACTGTAGGGGTTTAAGGACTTTGATTCAAAGATAACATTCTCCTGCCTCCATGGCAGGTATTTTTCACTGATTATGCTATTCTTGTGTGTTGAACTCAGGCTCAACTCAGGAATTATTTTCAATACAGGCAGCTGCTACCAGTTGTCATATGTGCTATATGAGATAAAAATCTAATTGCCATTCTTACAATGAACTCTATTGAGAATAGTCTTTTCTTTATTCACCTAATATTCCCTGAGTCTTTGCCTCTACCTTTGTTCATGCTGTTTCATTTATCTGAAATAGCAACTCTCCTCCAAACACACTCCATTTGTTGAAAACCTATTAATTCCTTAAGTCCTATCTTGAGCACCATCTTTTCTGTGAAGCTTTTGAAAATCCCCTTAATTAGATGAAAGCTCTGATGACTCTAACCTTATTCTACCTTACAACACAGTCATTTGTATGCTTGCCTTCTTACTGAAATGGCCTTCGGAAAAGAAAAACATACTCCTTTCTGTGATCCTCATAGTTTCTCTGACCACAAATTCAGTCACAAATCCACTACTTTACATTTGACCTTAAGTTAACTACCAAGGGTATAAAGATAAAGAGAGATAGTGTCTATCCTCAAATATATACAGTTTTCCAAGACACAATGCATAGACTTAACTCAAAGTAACTAATGGTGGGTCACTATAGTCAGAATGGACAGTGAGTAATGCACAGAAGAAAATGAATAACTAATGAATAAGACAAAAGACACTGCACTAGTGGTACTTGCAGAGCTGCGTAATGGTAAGAGAAATGATTATCTCTGTATGGGCAAGTGTAGGGAGGCAAGACACTCCCCGGGAAGAAGCAGTTAGCAAGGAGTCGAAAGCGATGATTAGGTGATTTTCCATGTGTGATACACATAAGAGATGTCTAAAATCTCCCTTTAATCAATTTAATTGAATTAATCTTAACCCAGATCATAAAATTAAAGCTAATTAAACATGCTACAGTTCTTAATTTCCCTATAGTTTTCGGAATGTTTCAACCATGATTCTTTGATCCCATGTCCTTCTTCTCCTTTAATCAGCTTCCTTTCTACAACTCAGTGTGCAACTCAGTCTACACATGTCGTAACATTACCTGTTAACCATCCCTTAGGTCCACCTTGTTTGTCCTTTATCCCACAGTAGTAACATTGTTGTAGCAAGAAGAACAATGTAAGAACATATCAGAGAGATATTTGAAGCCCACTATGGTAGTGACTTTCTCTACCATTGTATATAATTAAATCTACTGTGGAAACTTTGCTAAGAACATTCATCTGATTTGTTATTACAGGAAATAAGGACCACTGAAAGCAATACTTCTCAGCCAAAACTGAGTTAGGGTAGTATTCTCAGAATCCCAAGGAGAGATTCCATCAAGTGACACAAGACCAATTCCCGTCCTTTTTCAGAAACAACACCCAATAGTGCATCTCTCTTTTATCTTCCACTGAAACCTACTGCTCCTGAACATCAAACGCTCCTGAACACCAGTCAATATATCTGGATAAATTTAAATTCGAAGACTGACGTTCAGAAAAATGTTCAGGTTCAATAGCTGTCATCCACTCAGAAAAATTCTAAGACGTCTTTAAGAAATCAAAGGCAGGATTTTTCCAACTGGAAAATATTTTGTAAAGGAATCAGACTTGGAGATATGATAATTGCCATGTAGTTTCTGTAAGTTTTCTTAGCTAAAATTGACTCAAATTTAGGAAGATTCATAATTTTCCATTGACTTTGTTTTAAAAAATAGATTTTAGACTGAACTTCTGCTGATTTTGCTCAGAAAGTTTGAGGCTGACAAAATGAGGCAGCTTTAACCAGCTATACAATGAATAATAATCACATGGAGTATAGGCAATACTTGATTCTGGGTAAATTATTCTTTATTTTCTGGAATTCATTTATTCTTTTGTATTTTACAAAATATAAAATCCTGTTGACATTGTCTATTAGAAGTTTCTCTGTCAAATGCCACATCTCTCCCACTGTGTAAATTCACCAGTGGCTCTAAGGGAGAAAGATGAGAAATCTTCTCATGAGATTTATAGCAACAGAATTTAATGGAGGACTAGCTTGTGTCAACTTGTGTCAAGCTTCTGAGTCAACAACACTAATGAGCAAATTTATATCTTAAAATGAAATTAAAACTTGTACCTTTTCCATATGGTGAGACCCCAACCGGCTTCACTGCTGCCTTGACTGATTCTATCAGAAAACAAAAAGGAATAGTGTTTCAGTGGTAAAATTCACACCTTCCATGCTAAAGCCCATTAATGTCCAGTATATCTCATAAACAACTACCTGTTAAAGAAGTCTTGAGAAATGTAATAATGCAGAACATCAGGGGTACAGACTAACATAGACTAGGAAGAAAGACCTGGCATCTCTTTCCAAAGAGCTTTCCATAATGGATCTCAGACAAAATGGTGGTATCCAACAACTAAAAATAGGAAAAAGTCTATCACAAATTTCCACAAAAGAGATAATAGGAAGAATTTTATGATTCTATTCCTCTTTGCTTCTTACACTCAAGCTCGGGGGTCAGTGGATAGAGAGTTACACTGACAAGCTAAAGGTAGATGGTTCAAATTCTCCAGCTTCCTCCTTGAGAAAGATGAACCATCTCCTCCTGTGTAATTTATAGTCTCTGTAAACCTGACTGCACAGCAATGAGGTAAGTTTGAGTAGTTACAATTTATTTAGCTAGAAAAACTAAAGCCAATGCTAATCATTTAGTTAACATCCTATTAATTAAAGTTATGTTAAATAGTGTCATTTATTATCAGGTAGTAAGAAAAAAACGGAACCCTGGTGGATTAGTGCATGATATGTTGAGTTGCTCAGGAAAATTATAAGACAGTGTCCTCCCATAAAGATTTACAGTCTCAGAAACCAAGCTGTCGTGGGATGGAATGGACGCTACCCAGGGCAGTGGGTGTTGTGTTTTGTCTTGTCTCGGGACCTTTGCATAGTAAGTACAATTGTCCTCACTTTACAAATGAGTTTAGAACTTTGCTAGTGTCACACAGCAAATAGAAGCCAGGATTGAAAGACAAATTAATTCAATAACCCACTCTGCTTTTTATTTTCCATCAGAATATTGATATTTCACTTCATGTTGTTGGAAGTGGGGCGGGGGGCAGGAGAGATTTTGGTGGCACAGTCATTAAACGGTTGCCTGCGGACCAAGAGATTGGCTGTTCAAACTCAGTCAGTGGCTGGTGGGAGAATGACCTGACATTTTGCTTATAGAAAGATGGCAGCCTATAAAACTGTATGGAGCAGTTCTGCTTTGTCAGTTTGGGTCACTCTGAGTCAGAATCAATCTGATGGCACATAATGATAAAAATTTAAGTGTCAAATGATTGATTAGTTTATACATTTTTTAACTTGTTTAATTATTCTAATAAAACCATGTCTCGTGTATCCTTCATTCTCATCCCCATCCTGAGGGATCCATAATCATGTTTCCTCAGACTAATCTCATTTCTGTGGAGGTATTTTCCCTCTCCATTGACAGCCATATTTTTCCCTCTTCATATAAGATTCTGTGTCATCTGCCTTTGATCTAAGAACTTTTTCTTTATCCTCCAGAGAATTTCTGCACAGCAGTCCCCTGGTTTTATCGTTCGGGATTTCAGGCCTTTCTCTGGCACCTTTAAGCTTTGGGCTTTTCTCTTATTCTTCATCTGTGTGGTCCTATACCCATGCTGTTCCTTTCACTTGATTTCCTTTTTCATTTCCCACCTTATATTCTTTTCTCTATTATTCTGGAACTCATCACATTACTTTAATCCTTAATAACCTGTTGGAACTATTACCCCTCCCTAGTATTATGGATAGCAGTCTTTTAACTACTGGGAATGAAAGAGAAATATTTCTATCCTCGTTATGCCTGTATCAATCATACAGATATCATTCTATGCTTGTGATCTTCGTAGGTGCTTCTTTTTGTATTATTGTTGGTATGCTGAATTGTAGATCTTATTTGTGGCCTGAATGAAATGAATGGAGAAGTTTGGTATAAAAATCATCTTGGCTTCATCTCAAGAGGGCAGGAATGGATTACAAGAGACACGATAAAAAGCTCACACGCACAAAGGACCTCATTAGACACTTGAATTAACCTTCCCAGAATAGAGCTTCTAGAAAACAGGATACTCTGACCATTTCAGATTTTATAATTTTCTTTTTAAGAATTTTCATTAACATTTCTAGTTTTATTTGATTTTAAATCATCTATTTTTGTACACGGTTTTATATGCATTATATGAGCAGATAAGACAAAGAACACACTATTGTTTTTACATTAGGGATTGTATCACCTACCATACAGTAGTTTTAGTGTTTTGTTTGTTGGTTAGTTTCTCTTTTCTAAAAGAATTAAGAGCAATTGTTTACAGAAGAGGAAAACCTAACAGGGAAAGCTAGAGCTGCAATGCATCTCAGATACACTAGATGTCGCTTTCACACAGGCCAGCACTACAGCTGCATCTATCTGCATTATGCATTGAACATGTGGAGAGGAAAAGAGCCAAGGAGAAAGATAAATGCTTCAGAAGCATGAATGCGAGCCAAGAATCTTGGTGTTGTTATCAATATTCATAGAAGTATCTTCAAATGAAAGAGAAATTATTTTTCTGCACCTAGCTAAACCCACACATTTAATACATTTGCTGCACATTCCATTTCTGAATGTGGCCTCAAACAAGACCCTACACTAACCCTATCTTGTCATTGATCAATAGCTGACACTCAGGCAGGCTTTCAGAAGAAGTTTTTATTTCTCCTCTGTTGTTTTTAAATAAAATTTTTATTTTATTATAAAATAATATATAATAAAAATATATTTATATAATGTATATTTACATATTACATAAATATAATTATAATATCAATTTCTATTTCTATATGTTATTGTTGTTGTTATGTGCCGTCAAGTCACCTGCAACTCATAGCGACCCTATGTACAACAGCCCTAAAACCTACTCCATCCTATGCCAACCTCATTGCATCTGACACACCTACCCCGATTACCCCATTCACTGAATCAATCCATCTCATCAAGAGACTTCCGCTCCTGTGCTGTGCTTCCATCTTCCCAAGCATGAAGTCCCTCTCCAAGGAATGACAATATGTACAAAGTATGTCAGATGAAGCTTCAGAATCCTTGCCTCCAGAGAGCAACCTGGCTTCACTCTCTCCAGGACAAACCTATTTGTTCTCTTAGCAGTCCATGGCATTTGCAATACTTTTCTCCAACACCTCAGCTCAAAGGTATTAATTCTTCTTCTATCATCCAGTCATTGTCCAGATCTCTGATGCATAGTAAGTGATTGCAAAAACCATGGCATGTATCAGGCCCATCTTGGTCTCCAGACTGACTTTGTTTCTCTTCGGTACTTTAGAGAGGTCTCTAACTGCCGTCTTTCCCATTGCAATACATCTTTTAATTTCCTGGCTGCTGGTATCAAGAATGTTGTCTGTGGAATCAAGCAAACTAAAGCCGTGAACAATCTCAATCTCTTCACCACCCATCATGATACTGACAATCTGTCCAGTGGTGACAATCTTTGTTTTCTTGATATTGAGCCTCAATCCATACTGAATTGAAGGCTGCAGTCCCTGACCTTCCACACTTCTACAGCAAGCACTTCAGGTCCTCCTCAGCTTCTGCAAGCAGGGTTATGTCATTTACATAACACAGATTATTGATGAGTCTTCCTCCAATCATGATGCCTCATATCTCCTCGTAGAACTCAGCTTCCTGGATAATCTGTTTTGTATAAAAATTGAAAAGATACGGAGATAGGTTACATCCCTGGTGCACACCCTTCCCAATTCTGAACCATTCAGTGTTTTCTTGCTCTGTTCTGAAGATTGCCTGCTAAGCCAAGCATAGGTTTCACATTAGCACAATCTAGTGTTCTGGGAATCGCATTCTTTTCAGAGTTAGCCACAGTTTCTTGTGAACCACACAGTGAAACCCCTTTGCATAATCAATGAAACAAAAATTCCTCTGGTACTCCCTGCTTTCAGCCAAGGTGCATCTAACATTAGCTCCAATATCCCTATTACCATGACCCCGTCTAAGTCCAGCTTACACTTCTGGAAGTTCTCTGTTGATGTACTGTTCCATTCGTTTTTTGGATGATATTCAGCAGAATCTTGCTTGCACGTGATATTAATGATATTGTTTGATAATTTCCACACGCTGTCAGATCTCCTTTCTTTGTAATGGTAACAAATATAAATCAATTCCAGTCAGTTGGCCAGGTGGTTGTCCTCCAGATTTCTTGGCACAACTTGGTGAGCACATCTAGAGAAGCATCAGCTAGCTGAAATATTTCAATTTGTATACCATGAATTTCTGGGGCCTTCTTTTTAGCCAATTTTTCAAAGTAGCTTTAACTTTTTCTTTATCACCACAGGCTCTTGCTTATATGTTGTTTCAT
>NW_006399990.1:4109153-4119314 GCF_000299155.1 Elephantulus edwardii | reverse complement strand
ATATCAATATATACTTTTTATTCTATTTTTGTTTACTTACAAAGTTTATACATATTGTTTTTCACATCAGCTCCTCTGTTTTTGTAATAACTCTTTGCTTTCTTCATGGATGATCTCCTTTATATCATCCCACAACTCACCTGGTCTTTGATCACTGGTGTTCATACATATTGAATAGGTATAGAGAAAGGATACATGGCTATTGTCGGTACTGCCATGTATTTTTCAGTGTCAACCAATTATTTTTGGTACAGTGACTCTGGATTCCTTCCATCTTCTGTTGACGCATCCTGGATCATTCAAGATTTTGTCCATAGCGTTTCTCAGTATTATGACCTGAGGTTTGAATTTGATTAGCATGTCTTTCAGCTTGAGAAATGCTTTATGAACTCGTCCCTTTTTATTTTCTTTATCAGTTCTTTTTATATTTTGTTGTAATATTTTGCTTTTATTATTGACCTACCATTTGAAATCTGTTCAGCTCTTTTGTTTGACAGGATTCCTTTTGTTTTAGGCTTCTCGATATTCTAATGTCATTTTCATAGTCTCTTCTAACATCCCTTTCATCATTTTCTCTCTCCTACACCTTCGTAATGACCTCTTCCTCTACACCTAGACGATATCCTAGATATCATCCATAGTTTCTCTGGTTTTTGATTACTGGTGTTTAATTCTTCAAACCTGTTCTTAAGATGATTCTTAAATTCAGCTACGATAGACTCAAGGTTTAATTTTGTTCTTGTTTGGACCTTTTTTTAATTTACTTGAGCCTCAATTTAATGACACCCATGTATAATTGATGGTCTATTCTGCATTCAGCACCTGATTTGATTTTGACTGCTGATAATAACTTTTCCCCATGACTCGTTACACAGATTTAGTCAATTTGATTCCTGAGCAGTATATCATGTGAGGTCCATGTGTAAAGACACGTCTGTGTGTGTGTGTGTGTGTGTGTGTGTGTGTTTTAAGGTGTTTGCTAACCATTTAAAAGCTAATTGATTAAAAACTTTAACACTATGTAACAGTTAGCATTGGGAAAGTCAGCTGTGAGGGACCACTCAAGAGTGCTGAAAAGCAATGACATCAGGCTGGAGACTAAGCTATGCCTGATCTGGGCTATAGTCTTTGCAATATGCATCAGAGAATTGGACAGTGAATAGGGATGATAGAAAGAATTGATTCCTTTGAGCTGTGGTGCTGGAGAAGAGTGTTGAATATACCATGGACTGCTAGGAGAACAAACAGGTTTGTCCTGGAGAAGGTGAAAGCAGAATGCTCCTTGGAGTCAAGGATTCTGAAGCTTCATCTGACATACTTTGGGCATGTTGCAAGGAGGGACTGGTCCTTGGAGAGGGATATCATGTTTGGCAGAGAGGAGGGGCAGTGCAGGAGAGGAAGACCCTCGATGAGATGTAGCTAGTCTGTGACTGGAATGGTGATAATGAATGTGTTTGAGATGCCTAGGTTGGCACAGGATAGAACGCCATTTAGGGCTCTCGTACATAAGGTCACTTTGAATCGCAAGCAACTCGATGGTACATAACAACAACAACAACATTTAGCAGCTGTTGGATTTTATTTACAAATATATTTACCATTTCTCCATATTGAGAAATGGAAATACTTAAGTTGTCATTCAAGTTACCACACACACTATTTCAAGAGCGGCTATCAAACTAGCCCTCTATTCCCCAGTTTCTTTCAGGCTCCATCTTCCTTTGCTCTGTGCCAAGTGTGTTAGCTAAACTAGATTTCCTGCCAACAAGTCTTTGTCCATCTTTTACTTTTCCAAAATTTATTTATATCATTTTGTTTTCTACATTGTCCACCTCATGTTTCTTTGGGAATTGTTTTTCATTCCCTCTCCCCCTTGGTTTCCAAGTGTCACTGTAATAGAAATACCACAAAGATGTGCTTTAAAAGAGTGAAAATGTATTCTTTTAAAGTTCTGGAGGCTAGAAGTCAAAATCTGGTGCCTTGCTGTGTAGTTGCTTGCCTTGTGTGAAGCTCTAAAATTTCCTTACTTACTTGGCAGTCCTCTCGTGACATTTGTATTCCCCCATATGTTTCTGTGTCTAACTTGCTCTTTTTATAGCTTAGCTGTAAGTAGATTTGGAACATGTAGTACTCAGGTAAGGTATTGTTGGAAAAATGAGAAAATAATCTGTTGCACAGCTTTTTTTATCTCCCTCTAAACTGATAGTCAGGAGACTTGTACTCTGAGAGTGGAGAGTGAAAATGGTTTGTATGTACATGTATTATAAGATACCTAACCAATCCTATTCCATACTTACTCTTGCCAGGACAGGAATAAGAATGCTGACTATGCGATAAGGGGGAATATATGCAGAACATTAGCACCGGACTCCAACGACCCGGGACACAAACACCATAGCTAATGATAAACTCGCTCTTTTTCTTCTCTATGTCGGCTAGTAGTAACAATCTTCACTGCAAACCTGATGGTATGTGGTATAAATACACCAGATGCTCCACAGAAGAAGGATGGACAATCTTGTACAATCTAATCCCATTCAATTACTGTCTCTGAAAACTTTTCAGACGGTCATCACTGTGTTGCTTTTGACTCGATGGCACACAGTGAAGACAACATCCACTACTTATTGTTGAAAACTCAGGGTCTTGACTTACTAAATCTAATGAACAATAAAAAAGAATACCCCATTTCAGAATAGGATTAACCCATAGGCATATGTGTTAGGATTCCAAAGCATATTTTGAGAGAGATTTATAACACCCTTCCAATCCCCTGCTCTAAATAACTTTTTTTTTCTCATCACACTTGGGCAGAACTACTTAAACTCTCATTTGTGTACTTTTAAAAAAATCTTTTCAAATTACAATATGTGATATACAGAACCAAATCCTCTGTTGTCACGTCTGTTCAGTTATCCTTATCTTCAATCAAGTTTGTGAGATTTTAATACTGTATAGAAGGAGATTATCTTTCTCCTGCAAAATGGCCAACGGATACAAACTTTCAACTTTTTGGTTAGCAAGCAAGCCTACACCTTATGCACTTTGCCACCAGAGCTGTATGTGCATTTGTGTGTCTTCTTTTTAAATTTAGTTAGGTGCTGTCGAGTTAAGTACAGCACTTCTTAGTCAGGTTGCTGTATTGAAAATACTTCTGGGTTGCTGTGATACTGAAAACTATGCCACTGGTGTGTCAAATGTCACAAGAGGTGACTATTATGGACAGGTTTTAGTAGAGCTCCAAAACTAAGAGAGACTAGGAAGCAGGATTGGCCATTCATTTCTCAAATAATAGGCCTCTGAAAACCCTATGAACAGTAGAGCAATGTGGGTATAGTGTTATTGGTAAAGCTCAGATTGGAAGTCAGCTGAAAGGAGGAAAAACAATTGCAAACATCCTTCATTAATTGAGACATGAAATTCATATAACGTGAATATTGGAGAACTAGAAATTAACAAAAGGAAATGGAATGCATGAACATCAACATTTTAGGCATTAGTGAGATGAGATGGATAAGCTTTGAATCAAAAATCACATGGTATACTATGCTAAACAGGAAAAAATGGTATTACATTCACAGTAAAAAAAAGTAAATTTAAAGCTTTATCCTGAAACACAATGTTGTGAGTTGTTGTTATTATGTGCTGTCAAGTACAATTCATAACAACCCGATGAAATACACAGCTGAATCCTGTCCTTCCTGTGCCATCCTCACAATCTCTGGCATACACAATCCCGTTGCTGCAGTGGCTGTGTCAATCTACCTGCAACTCACAGAGACCCTATGTACAACAGTCCTAAACCCTGCCCTATCCTATGCCAATCTCACTGTCTCTGACGCACCTATCTCCATTACCCCAGTCACTGAATCAATCCATTTCATTGAGGGTCTTCCTCTCCTTCACTGTCCCACCCTCCCAAGCATGATTTTCTTCTCCAAGGACTTGTCCCTCCTTGCAACATGTCCAGAGCATGTCAGATGAAGCTCCAGAATCCTTGTCTCCAAGGAGCATTCTGGCTTCACCTTCTCCAGGACAAACCTGTTTGTTCTCCTAGCAGTCCATGATATATTCAACATTTTTCCCCAGCACCACAGCTCAAAGGCATCAATTCTCCATTTGTTATCCCTGGTCATTGTCCTGCTCTCTGATGCGTAGGAAGTTATTGCAAAGACCATGGCATGTAATAGGCACACCTCAGTCTCCAGGCTGACATCGTTGCTTTTCAGTACTTTATTTTTTTTCCCTTTTAAAAAAAATATTATTAATTTCAATGAAAATTTACAGAGACTTTGGATTTCCATTCATTCACTGTTACACTTTTCTCCCCTCCCAACCCTCCCACCTAGTACACTACCCTCTTGGAAAAGTAAAAGAAAAATTCTTTCATTGTTTTACAATCCCTCCCCCAGGTCCACTCTACTATACAGCCTTCGCTCTGGACTCCTGTCATTACAAAAATCCCTAATAGATTTCCCTCTTATACAGTTTTCTCCCTCTTCTAATGCAGTATACATTCTTGAACTCATCCTTCTCAGTTTCCTCCCAACTCTGAGGTCAGTCCTGCTTTACAACAGTAGCATCATGCAGTATTTGTCCTTTTGTGACTGAGATACTTCACTCAGCATAATGTCCTCCAGGGTCACCCATTTTGAATAATATTGCATGAGTTCCTTGTTTTTCAATGCAGTGCAGTATTCCATTGTGTGAGTATACCACAGCTTCCCTATCCATTTGTTTGTTGATGGGCACGTAGGTTGTTTCCAACTCCTTGTAATTGTGAACAAAGATGTGATAAACCTGGGTGTGCATATATCAGCTTGGATGTCAGTTATGGTCTCTTTGGGGTATATTCCCAGTAGTGGAATTGCTGGGCCAAATGCTATCTCTATTTGTAACTTTTTGAGAAAGCACCATACCGCCTTCCACAGTGGTTGCACCATTTTACACTCCTACCAACAGTGAATAAGTGTTCCAGTTTCTCCACAACCTTGTCAGCATTTGTTACTTGCTGTTCTGTTAAATTTTGCTATTATGACTGGGGTGAGATGATATCTCATAGTTGCTTTGATTTGCATCTCTCTTAGAAGTTCTAAGAGAGATGCTTTTCAGTACTTTAGAGAGATCTCTAACCACAGATTTTTCCATCACAATACGTCTTTTAATTTCCTGGCTGCTGGTGCCAAGAGTTTTGATTGTGGAGCCAAGCAAACTAAAGCTGGAAACAATCTCAATCTCTTCACCATCCAATATGATGCTGCCAATTAGCCCAGTGGTGAGAATCTCTGTTTTATTGATGCTGAGCCTCATCCATACTGAAGGCTGCAGTCCCTGACCTTCCACAGCAAGTGCTTCAGTTTTTCAGTTTCAGTAAGCAAGGTGTGTCTTCTGCATAATACAGATTGTTAATGGGTCTTCCTCCAATCCTGATCACATTTATATGAAGATAGATGATAGAGAGATAGAAAGATGATAGAGATAGATAGAGAGATAGAGAGCATGTGTACATATTTATTGGTGCAGTATCTGGGGAAATGGTGGTTCGTATGTCAGAATTAGTGAGAATGGCACAGGCTAGGGAAGGGTTCAGAAACGCTGTACATAGGGTTGCTATAAGCCCCAGGTGGCTCAATGGCACATAACAAGAACATACTATATTGGTTGTCTTCTATTTAAGTCTCTTGTTTAGAGTTAACAGGACCTCAGGTAGGGCTTTTGTATTGAAGAGTCAGTTACTATATTTTGGAGGAATATTCTTCTAAGTGGTAAAACACTCGTCTGTCAATATGCTGACTGAGGTAACTTGCGGTTGCTGTGATGCTGAACCTTGTGCCTTTGGTGTGCCAAATGGCATACCCATTACCCATGGTGGACGGTGCTTGCTGGAGCTCCCAGTTTAAAATAGGTTTGGAAGCAAGAGTGGCATCACCTTCAGAAACAACATGCTTCTGGAAACTGGAAACTCTATCATCTTTGGAAAACGAAAATAATTAGAGAAAAGCTTCAGGTCTTTTGTTCATGGGCAATCAGCAACACAATAAAATATGCATTTGTTGTATTGTGGTCATTGAGTACCACTAAGTTGAAGCTGATTCATCACTGATTTTCAGAAAAAGTTAATTGTACCAATGGAGATTTCCTTCTTTTCTCCAGCAAAGCAGATAGTCAATGTGAACTGCATACCTTTGATGGAAGCATTGATGTTACAACAAGTTTTCACAGGCAGAAAATCTCATGTGAAGAGATTGTAATTTTTCTTCCAGGGAGCAGCTGGTGTATTTGAAACTGTGTGCCTTTGGGTTTGTAGTATAACTCCTTACCAGTAAGACACCCGAAATTTATATCTATACATATGCTTTTATTGACCCTCTAAGCATATATTTCCCTCTACTCATTCCATTTATGAAATCAGAAAAAGTCAAAGAAATATTATATTTACTATTTGAAATAATACATTATTTACTGTTGTAGTTATGTGCTATAGAATCTACTATGACTCAGTGTCCTTTTAAACAATAGATCTGAACTTTGCCTTACTGTGGAGTCTTCATTAACTCTAACATAACAGGCTAAAATACCATTACAAACAGATGTTCAAACAACAAAATGCATTATTTCTTGGTCGTTTGTAATATTAACAAATGTTCTCTGTTGGTGTATTAGATCCTTTTGACTCAGAAACATAGATGCTTCTGTCTCCTAGACCTGCTATCTATTTTCATTCGTTTCATCTGCATGTGAAAATTGGGCATGAATAAGGAAGGCAATGGAAGAATTGATTCCTTTGAACTGTGGTGTTTACAAGGAATGTTGAATATACCAAAAGCTTCCAAAAGCAAAAAAAAAAAAATACCAATCTGTGGTAGATGAGATTGTCACCTCATTTTTAGTTGTTGTGTAAACTTACATCATCTAAATATTAAAGACAAAAGATAGAGGAAAGTTTCAAAAGGCATGAAATGTTTGTCTCATTTTACTGCTAACAGAAAACTAGCTTTGGAGATTTAGTATTCACCTTTACACAACAACTTTAAAAACTGAAAATGAGAAATGGTACATATGATTTCCTAACCCATGCTCTTAAATAACTTTCTTGTCAAAATCCTCTCATTAAGTACAGCTTGAGTGAGTCAAATCATAACAATCTCATCTACCACAGATTGGCATTTTGTCCAATTATGTACCATCTTCACCATCTCTGTTGTTGATCAGCCCTTTGCGGCAGTCACAATCAATTTTATGAAGTTTACTCTTCTTCATTCACCATCAACTTTTCCAAGGATGATGTCCTTTTACAAAGGCTGGTCTCTCTCTTGATAACATGCCCAACAAATTGTGTGAGATGTAGTCTCACTATCCACGTCCCTAAGCAATACCCTGACAACACTTCTTCCAAGAAATATTTGAAAGAAGAGCTGGAAATATTTGTTTATCTTTTGGAAGCTTTTGGTATGTTCAACATTCCTTGTAAATACCACAGAGTTGGACAATGACTAAGGAGGATCTTTGAGCTGTGGTGCTGGAGAAGAGTATTGAGGGTACCATGGACTGCTAGGAAAACAAACAGATTCATCCTTGAAAGGGTTAAACCGGGCAGCTCCCTGGAGGCAAGGATTCTGAGACTCCGTCTAGCATACTTTGGACATGTTGTAAGGAGAGACCAGTCCTTGGAGAAGGTCATCATGCTTGGGAAGGTGGAGGGACAGCACAGGAGGGGAAGGCCCTCTATGAGGTGGATTGATTCAGTGACTGGGGTAATTGGGATAGGAGTGTTGTAGACAGTGTAATTGGCACAGGACAGAACAGAGTTTAGGGCTGTTTTACACAGGGTTGCTATGAGTTGCAAGCAACTCGACGGCGCATAACAACAACAACAATCCATAAATATTTCAAAAACTTATTATTAACAATCTGCATTACACAGATGACACAATCCTGCTTGCTGAAACTGAGAAGGACCTGAAAAGTTTGCTTCAGAAGTTCAAAGATTGAAGCCTTCAACATGGATTGAAGCTCAACATCAAGGAAACAAAGGTTCTCACCACTGGGCTGATTGGCAGCTTCATAATAGATTGCGAAGAGATTGTTGACAGCTTTAGTTTGCTTGGCTCTACAATCAAAACTCTTGGTATCAGCAACCAGGAACTGAAAAGACAAATTACATTGGGAAAGTCTGCTATCAGAGACCTCTCCAAGGTACTGAGGAGCAACAATATCAGTCTGGAGACTAAGGTGTGCCTGATATAGGTCATAGATTTTTGCCATTACATGCTATACTTCAGCTTCAGAGAGCTGTAAAATGAATAGGGATGATAGAAGATGAGTTGATGCCTTTAAGCTTTGGTGCTGGAGAAGAGTATTAAATATACCATGGACTGCTAGGAGAATAATAAGTTTGTCTTAGGAAGGGTGAAGACAGGCTGCTCCTTGGAGGCAAGGATTCTGAAGTTTCATCTGATATTCTTTGGACATGTTGCAAGGAGGGACCAATCCTTGGAGAGGGACATCATGCCTGGAAGGGTGGAGGGACAGCGCAGGAGAGGAAAACCCTCAATGAAATGGATTGATTCCATCACTGCAGTAATGGGGACCGATAGTCGTGTTGGAGACAATGAAATTGACAAGGGATAGAGCAGCATTTAGGGCTGTTGTATATAGGGTTGTTATGAGTTGCAAGTGACTCGACAGCACACAAAACCGAAATATAGTTATATATAAATATGCTTCCAAATAAGTGTGTAAAAGATAAAAACAGATAAAAGTTTATGACTTTAAAATGGCATCAGCCAAAAGAGAAATCTGAAGAACTGAGTTCTATAATAACCAAGCAGAATACTTTTCAAGGATTTTATAAGAGGAAAACAAGAAGTATTTGGAATTTGGAAAAAAATTCCATAGGATAATTATATTTCTTTTTCTATTATCATTTAAATATTGGAGATTCATGAAAACCATGATTATAGAAATAACACAGATATGTAAATAGTAAAACATTTAACTCTACAAGTTTTTGTGAATTGCTGTTGTTGTTCTTAAGTGTCATCGGGTCACCTGTAACTCTTAGCGAACCTGAAGCCTGTCCTGTCCTGACACAGTCTCACTGATTCTGACACACCAACCCCATTGCCCCAGTCACTGTACCAATCCATCTTATCCAAGGTCTTCCTCTCCTGTGCTGTTCCTCCACCCTTACAAATATGATGTCTTTCTCCAAGGACTGGTCCCTTCTATCCATGTGCCCCAAATATGTGGGACAGAGCTTCAAAATGCTAGCCTCCAAGGAGAAAATTGGTTTCACCCTCTCCAAGACATACCTATTTGTTTATTGGGAAGTCCATGGCTTGTTCAAGACTCTTTTCTAGCACCACAACTCAAAGTCACCAATTCTTATTCTGTCATCCTTAGTCATTATGCAACTCTCTGACCCATAAAAAGTAATTGCTGACCAGGCCTAGATCAAGTGAACCTTAGTTTCTAGACTGACATGTTTGCTTCTCAGTGCTCTGGAAAGGGCTCTAACAGATTTTCCCAGTGCAATTAATCTTTTGATTTCCTGACTGCTGGTGCCAAGATTATTGATTGTGGAGCCGAGCAAACTAATTGTTAACAACCTCAATCTCTTCTCCATCCATAATGGTGCTGCCAATGGGCCAGTGATGAGAATCTTTGTTTTATTGATGTTCAACCTCAATAAATTTCTCCTTGAGTTTCTCCAACAAAGTGAGAAATCTGGCAAATTAAACTAACAACTTATTGATAGATTGATAACATAGAATAAAGGGTCAAGAAGAGATAGAATCACAATGAAATAGAAAAGAAAAATATAAGTGCAATTTTACAGAAAAAAATATATTGTTGTTTTATTATTCTGTTGAGTCAGAACTGAGTCATAATTGAACTCCGGTGAGTTTTCAGAGTCAGTAAATCACAAAGAGAGTTCCCACCTTTCTCTTGTGAAGCAGCTGGTAGAATTTGACCATGTGCACTTAAATTGGCAGCACCTGCTTTGAAAAACAAGGAACTCATGCAATATTATTCAAAATGGGTGACCCTGGAGGACGTTATGCTGAGTGAAATATCTGTCACAAAAAGACAAATACTGCATAGTGCCACTGTTGTAGAATGGGACTAACGTCATGGTTGGGGTAAGCCTGAGAAAAC
>NW_006399990.1:4107664-4108500 GCF_000299155.1 Elephantulus edwardii | reverse complement strand
TTTTCCTTGCTGATAATGTAGCATTTGCTGCAGATCAAACACTACAATAATGCAATATTGATTGCAACTCAATGTCAAGAAAACAAAAATTCTCACCACTGGACCTACTGGTATCATGAAAGACGAAGAAAAGATTGAAATTGTGACTCCATTTTACTTGGATCCATAATCAATACAATTAATAGAACAGGAGACATCTGAAAAAAGTCCACAGTCAAAGACCTTTTCAAATTAATGAGGAGGAATGGTTTTAGTTTGAGAAGGAAGGTAGGCCTGATTCAGGCCGTGGTTTGTTCTTTGAGTTTTGTTTGTTTGTTCTTTTTTGTAATCACTTTCTGTGCTGCTGAAAGCTAGACAATAAAAAAGAGTGACAGAAGAAGAATCGATGCTTTTAATTCTGGTGATGGGCAATAATACTGACTATCCCATGGCTTCCAAAAGAAGAAACAATTAAGACTTGGAGAAGGTCCATCTAGAATGTTCCTTGCAGGCAAAGATGACACAACTTCATTTCACACACTTTGGATGTGTTTCTAGGAGAGGCTCTTCATTGGAGAAAAACATCATGCTTAGAAAGGTAAAGGAAAGACCAAAGAGAGGTAAACCCTCAACCAGGCACCTTGCCATAGTGACCACAGCAATGAGCTTACTGTCAGAAATTGTGAGGATGGTGCAGAATAGGACAGGCTTCAGATTTGTTGTTCATAGAATCACTGTGACTCATACTCGACTTGATGGAACCTAACAACTAACATTCAAAATAGTCTCAGACCCTTTATCCTAGTTCCTCTATAAGACAACATCATGTCTAACTAACTCCAGATTTAGAAACACTA
>NW_006399990.1:4104492-4106820 GCF_000299155.1 Elephantulus edwardii | reverse complement strand
AACAACAACACCAGTCCTTAGAAAACTGCATCATGCACAGAACTACAGAGGATCAGTGGGGTAAAAAGGCCCTCAAGAAGACAGATTGACACACTTGCTATATAATAGTCTCGAATATATCAGAGATGATGAGTATGACACAGCCATAAGAGCATAGCTGACTCAATGGCACCTAAAAACAACTCCATTAAATGTTTAGCAGTTTTCTCCTGTATTCAATTTTAAACGTGACAATATGAGAAGGCAAGAAAATATCTCAGAATCACCAAATGGGCTGACTTTAAAGTAGAGAATAACAATATTAAAAGTTTTAGGCAGATATTCAGAGATGCTTATCAAGGCATTTCACTGTGAAGATCTGAATAAACTACGGCTAACATTGAGAAGAATGGGAATCCCAGAACATTTAATTATGTTCAGGCAAAGCTTATACCTAGATTTAGCTGCTATCTGAATAGAGAAAGAGAACACTTGATGGATTAAAACCAGGACAAGTGTGCGTCAGGGATGCATTCTTTCTGCATACCTACTCAATGCCTTTTGGAAGCAGGAGTGGTATCCATTTCCTTAACAACATGCCTATGTCCCAAAATTCTATGAACTTTGAGAATTAATAATTATTGAAAGGTTTCAGGGCTTTTGTTCATAGGGTTGCTATGGGTTGTGCTTGACTCAGTGACGATCAACAACAACAATATTTAATGCATGCTAGGCAAATTATCATGAAGGTAGACTCTATGAAAAGGAATGTGGCATCAGGATTTGAGGAAGATTCATCAGTTACATGTTATGCAGATGACACAACCTTGCTCTCTGAAAGAGTGGAGGATTTAAAACACTTGCTGTAGATGGTCAAAGACTAAAGCCTTCAGTAAGAATGACATTGCAACATTAAGAAAGCAAAGACAAATAGATAACATCAAAATAGATTGAAAAATGGTTGAAGTTCCCAATGATTTCATCTTGCTGGGATTCAAAATAAACACCCTTGTTAACAGCAGTCAGGAGATCAGGAGAAATATTGCATTGGGCAAATTGATTGTCAAGGACCGCTAGAAAATACTGAAGAACAGTGTTTTCAGTTTAAAGAAAAAAGTGTGCCTCATTCAGGCCATGGATTTTCGATCACTTACTATATACACTTAAGAGATGGATAATGAATAAGGATGACAGAAGAGGAATCAAGCCATTGAGTTGTGGTGGTGTGGGATATTCAGACTATTCCATGACCTGCCAAAAGAACAAATAGATATATTTTGCCAATAAAGTGCAGTCAGAATGCTCATTGGAGGCAAAGATGGCAAAGCTTCATCTCTTGTACTTTGGATGTCGTGCTAGAAGAGGATATTCCTTGGAAAGGGATATTATGCTTGAAAAGGGGGAGGGTCAGCAAAAGAAAGAAAAACTTCCTACAAGATAAGAGTTACACAGTGACTTTAGTAATGGGCCCAAGTGTGTCAGAAATGAAGATAGCACAGGATAGGAGAGAGTTCAGGTCTGCTGTTCATAGAGTTGCAATGAGTTGTGTTAACCTTAATGACACATAACAACAGACAATATTTTGATATCATACTGGGTTAAATGTTGGATTACTTACATAAAGCTCCTCCCATGTGATTTACAACTCTGGTGACTTGTTGTTAGGTGCCATCAAGTCAAGTACTATTCACAGTTATCCTATGACAAACCCCTTTGAATCCTGTACTGTCTCTTGTCATCATCAAAATGTCTGACACACTCGAGCCTATTGCCATAGTCACTGTGTCAACCCTCCTGGTTGAAAAACTTCCTCTCTTTTGCTTTCCTTCTTAGTTGTTCAAGACATTGTCTTTCTAATTACTTGCTAGATGTTTGATGTCTGGACAACAAATTAGGATAACAGAAGAACAATCAGTGTCCTTGAGTCATGATGTTGGAAAGATAGTGAATATCCCACATACTGCCAAAAGAACAAACAATTCTTCCATATCAATTACACCATCAGAACTTTCACTTCTATGAGGAATATAAAAATAACAACATAAAATACACATAAAGTGAGAAGCATAGCACCACCTGATTTCAAAACTACTACAAGCTATACTAACCAAAACAGTATAATATTAGTGACAAACACAGACTCTAGTATTATAGGATCCCGACCTAGAGAGTAATTAATCTACCTCTGGTCCACAGGTATTTGACAAGGAACAAAAACCTATCAAATGGGGAAACAAAAACCTCTTCAAAAAATGATGCTGGCAAGACTGGACATCTACCTTCAAGAAATGCAAACAGGATCTCCATCTCACCCCATACACAAAAATCAACTCAAGGTGGATCAGAGAC
>NW_006399990.1:4093531-4104392 GCF_000299155.1 Elephantulus edwardii | reverse complement strand
AAGATTCATCAGTTACATGTTATGCAGATGACACAACCTTGCTCTCTGAAAGAGTGGAGGATTTAAAACACTTGCTGTAGATGGTCAAAGACTAAAGCCTTCAGTAAGAATGACATTGCAACATTAAGAAAGCAAAGACAAATAGATAACATCAAAATAGATTGAAAAATGGTTGAAGTTCCCAATGATTTCATCTTGCTGGGATTCAAAATAAACACCCTTGTTAACAGCAGTCAGGAGATCAGGAGAAATATTGCATTGGGCAAATTGATTGTCAAGGACCGCTAGAAAATACTGAAGAACAGTGTTTTCAGTTTAAAGAAAAAAGTGTGCCTCATTCAGGCCATGGATTTTCGATCACTTACTATATACACTTAAGAGATGGATAATGAATAAGGATGACAGAAGAGGAATCAAGCCATTGAGTTGTGGTGGTGTGGGATATTCAGACTATTCCATGACCTGCCAAAAGAACAAATAGATATATTTTGCCAATAAAGTGCAGTCAGAATGCTCATTGGAGGCAAAGATGGCAAAGCTTCATCTCTTGTACTTTGGATGTCGTGCTAGAAGAGGATATTCCTTGGAAAGGGATATTATGCTTGAAAAGGGGGAGGGTCAGCAAAAGAAAGAAAAACTTCCTACAAGATAAGAGTTACACAGTGACTTTAGTAATGGGCCCAAGTGTGTCAGAAATGAAGATAGCACAGGATAGGAGAGAGTTCAGGTCTGCTGTTCATAGAGTTGCAATGAGTTGTGTTAACCTTAATGACACATAACAACAGACAATATTTTGATATCATACTGGGTTAAATGTTGGATTACTTACATAAAGCTCCTCCCATGTGATTTACAACTCTGGTGACTTGTTGTTAGGTGCCATCAAGTCAAGTACTATTCACAGTTATCCTATGACAAACCCCTTTGAATCCTGTACTGTCTCTTGTCATCATCACAATGTCTGACACACTCGAGCCTATTGCCATAGTCACTGTGTCAGCCCTCCTGGTTGAAAAACTTCCTCTTTTTTGCTTTCCTTCTTAGTTGTTCAAGACATTGTCTTTCTAATTACTTGCTATATGTTTGATGTCTGGACAACAAATTAGGATAACAGAAGAACAATCAGTGTCCTTGAGTCATGATGTTGGAAAGATAGTGAATATCCCACATACTGCCAAAAGAACAAACAATTCTTCCATATCAATTACACCATCAGAACTTTCACTTCTATGAGGAATATAAAAATAACAACATAAAATACACATAAAGTGAGAAGCATAGCACCACCTGATTTCAAAACTACTACAAGCTATACTAACCAAAACAGTATAATATTAGTGACAAACACAGACTCTAGTATTATAGGATCCCGACCTAGAGAGTAATTAATCTACCTCTGGTCCACAGGTATTTGACAAGGAACAAAAACCTATCAAATGGGGAAACAAAAACCTCTTCAAAAAATGATGCTGGCAAGACTGGACATCTACCTTCAAGAAATGCAAACAGGATCTCCATCTCACCCCATACACAAAAATCAACTCAAGGTGGATCAGAGACCAAATGATAAAGTCCAAAACTATAAGGATTATTAAAAGACAAAATGGGACCAAACTTAGGACCCCAAGCTTATTGAATGAATAGGTTTCTGAATATAGCCACAGATATACAACAAAGAGAGGATAAAAATGATGAATAGAATCTGCTAAAATTCAGATCCCTGTGTGCACCAAAACCTTTGTCCAATAGGATGAAAAGAAAGCTGCAGACTTGGAAAAACATTTGACAGTGACATGTTAGGCAAGGTGTTTATAACCAAAGTTTGCAGAATACTTCAAAACTTCTACATTCAAAAGACTAGTAACACAATAATAGTCAATAGACATGAAAAGACATTTCACAAAAAGATAACATTAGGATGGATAAAAGACATAAAGAAATGTTCAGAATCATTGGCAAATCAGAGAGATGCAAATAAACACAATATAAGATACAATATCCCTCCAGCAGCAGTAGCAAAATTTAACAGGACAGCAAGCAATAAATGCTGGAGAGGTGGTGGAGAGAATGAAACTCTCAGGAATTGCTGATGAGATTGTAAATTAGTACAAAAACTCTGGAAGACAGTTTGATATTTCCTCCAAAAGCTAAACATAGAAATCCCATATGATCGAGCTATCCCACTTCTAGGATCATACCCCCCCAAAAAATTAGACCTGAGACGTGAATGGACAAATATACAACTATGTTCACAGCAGCATTATTCACAACAGCAAGAATATTGAAACTGCCAGAAATGTCCATTAACAAACAAATGGGTTGAGAAATCGAGGTACATTCATAAGATGAAATTTTATGCAACACTAAGAAACAGTTTTATAAAAACTATATAACATGAAAGACTCTAAAGAGCATTATGCTGAGTGAACTAACTCAGTCTCATAAGGACAAATGGTGTATAAGACTACTTCTGTACAAATAAAAGTATAACTAATAAGATGTTTATAAATGTCAAAAAAAGGAGGGTAAAGGAGGTGGGCAAACAAGAAGTGTGAAAATTACTATGACAGCAGAGTTTAATTGGTGTATGGGAGTGTGAAGAAGAAGGAAAGATCAAATTAAGACTTCATATATACAGGATTATAATAGGCATATACCAGTAGTAATTAATTCCACGAATTGTATGAAACATAATGTAAATGAAAGATTGTGTAAAACATGATGTACATTAATGAAGCACAATGTATATGAATTATTGCATGCAAACTAATAAAAAGGATAGAATTTTTAAAATTAAAAATAAAAAATAATTAAATTTAATTAACATGATCAAATAATTAATTACTATAATTAAATTTAAATGTTTGAACATTTAGAAAGTTTAAATAACAGAAATTTACGTTTCTATGTTCAGTATGAATACACAGGAAAAACTATGTTTCAATGGATATATGTTGCTATTGGATGTTACTGAGTCTGGTCTGACTGACTGCAACCCTATGCACAATAGAAAGAAACCCTGTCTAATCCTGCACCATCTTCACAATTACTGTTGTGCTTAATTAACTCATTGTTATACCTAATGTGTCAATTAATATCACTGAATATCTTCCTTTTTCTTGCCTTTCTACTTTATTACGTATGATTTCCCTTCTCTATGGACTCCTCCCTACAGGTGATGAAGGAAGAAGTGGAAGCTGTATTGAAGGTACTGGCCAAAAATGAGACCGACCCCAGAATTTGATAGGATACCACTTGACTTGTTCTAAATAACAGATACAATTCTAAATGTGCTCACCAGTATGTGTCAGGAAATTTGAAAGACAGACATATGGCCAACTGACTGAGATTCTTATTTGTCCCCATTCCCAAGAAGTCATCAAAAAGGAGGTGGAAATTATAAAACAATCTTAATAATATCACATGCAAGCAAAATACTGCAAAAGATCATCCAAAAATGAGACAATACATTAACAGAGAACTGCCAGAAGTACAAGTCGTGTTTAGAAAAAGCTGTGGCTCTAGGGATATCATTGTTGATGTCAAAAAGACCTTGGTTAAAAATAAAGAATACCAAAAGAATGTCTATGCAAAGGCATTTGACTATAAGAATTTTAACAAACTGTGGACAACTTTGAGAAGAATGGGAATTCCAGAACACTTAATTGTGCTTGTATGAATCATGTACCTAGATCAAGAAATTGTGTTCTAATAGAACAAAGGAGAAATGCATAGTTTAAAATCAAGAAACGCTTCATCAGGGTTGTATCCTCTCTCCATCCTGCTCAATCTGTATGCTGAACAAATTAATCTAGAAATATGACTTCATAAAAAACAATGTGGTATTAGGATTGGAGGAAGAATCATCAACAACCTGCACTATGCAGATGACACCATCTTCCTTGCTGAAAGTGAGGAGGACTTGAAACACTGGATGTTGCAGAAGATCAAAGACTATTATCTGCAATATGGATAACACCCATATGGATTGCATCATTATTACATCAAGAAAACAAAGTTCCTCACCTCTGGGCCAAGAAGTAACATCATGATAGATGGAGAACAGTTTGAATTTGTCAATTATTTCATCATGCTTGGATCCACAATCAACACTATCATGACTAGAAGTCAAGAAATCAAAAGACTTACTGCACTGGGAAAGTCTTGTGAGGGAACTTTCAAAGTTTTCAAACTAAAAAGTAATGATGTCAGCCTAAATACTAAGACATGCCTTACTCAAACCATGGTCTTTTCAATCACCTATTATGTTTCTGAGAGCTGGACAATGAATAAGAATTACAAGAAAGATTGTTGTCTTTGAGTTCTAATGTTGGAGAACAGTGTTAAGAGTCTTAGACACTTCCAAAAGAACAAACACATTATGTCCTAGAGAAAGTGTGACCTGAATATTCCTTAGAAGTCAGGGGAGTGAGGCTTCATCTTACTTTGGGCATGCTATTAGGATGGGTTATTCCTTGGAAAAGGACATCATGCTTGGAATGGTTGAGGAAGACTCTCAATGAAATGGATTGACATAGTGGATGAAGAAATGAGGTCAAGTATGCCAAAGATGATAGGATGACACAGGATTAGACAGGGTTCAGATCTACTGTTCATAAGGTTGTTCTGAGTCATACTCAGCCTTGAATGTACTTAATAATAACCATAAAAGTGACTTCTGAAAAATTTTCCCAAAATATATTGAGAGAAAATCATTCTCTGTTTCTTTGTTTCTAAGGGACATTCTGACTATACTTCTTTGAAGACAGATTTGTTTATTCTTTCGACAGTTTAAGATGTATTCAGTATTTTTCATCAGAACTACAATTCAAAGGCATATATTCTCTTACAATTTTTCTTAGTCATTGTTCAGTGGGAATATATCGTCATGTAAATATCAATCATTTCTGTAAATGCAACTCCATTAAACCTCAATTCATTGCTGTTTCATCGTAATTGAGTCAGAGCTAACATTTCGATAGGTTTTCAAAAGCTGTAAATTCTGTAGGACAATATTATTCATCTTTTTCTCACAGATCCACTGGTGGATTAAAACCTTCAGAGGCCTTTGGAGCCCCTGTGAACTACTCAAACAGCAGTCCCTTTTAAAACTCCTACTTATAAAGGGAGCTCTGATGTTCTAGTGGCAAGAAGCTACACTGCAATTCCAGAGGTACATGGTTCGAATCCACCAGATGGTCTGCTGGAGAAGGAGAGGTAATCTCCTCCTGTACTAGTCTGATCCGATTTGATGGCATACACAAAAAATAATAAAATGAGATACAAAATTTAAATATTGTATTTATAGAAATGTGGAAAATAATGTAAGTAAAGCAGAGAGAAGTTATATGTATTCCATATTATTAAGGAATGTTAAAAGTTTTTATTTGATATGGGATCCATTCTAACTGGAATGCCAACAAACTAAACATATTCAGAAGATTGTAGTAAAGAGTGGGTGAATAGGTGGACTATCTGAGCAAGATACTAAATGAAGAGGCAGGTCATTTTAAGCTTGCGACTATTATAAGCAAATAAGCTCCTAGAAATATCTTTTATGCAAATAATATTGAACATATATATTTTCATTTACCTGTGATAAATATATAAGATTAAAATTATACAGTCATATGGTAGGTGTATTTTTAATTTCATCACAAATTGACAATTCATAACAAAAATTGGTGATTTGAAGTTTAGAGGCTAAGCTACACCTCATTCATTCATGTTTTTTTCTTCAATCACTTACTATGCATCTAAGAGATGAACAATGAATAAAGAGTTGTGTTGTTGGAGAAGATTACTGAATATCTCATGGACTGCTAAAAAAAAAAAGAATAAGTCTGTCTTGCAGAAAATGTGACCAGCAATACTTGGAAGGAAGGATGGTGAAATTTCATCTCACATAATTTGGACATGTTGTTTCCTTGGAGAAACACATTATCCAGCATAAAAGAAGACACTCTTCTTCCACAAAAGATGAATTGACATTGTCACTATAACTATGGGTTCAAGTATATCAGAGATGATGAGGTTGTCACAAGATAGGGACAGGTTTAGATTTGTTTTTCATAAGATCACTAAAAGCCTTGGTCAACTTAATGACACATAACAAAAACAACAACAACAAAAAGAGGCTGGGTAGGATCAGGCAGAGTTTCAGTCTGTTGTAGTGTGAGTAACTATGAGTCAGATTCAACTTACTGGTCCTTGAAAATAACAACAGAGACCTCTTAGAAGAAAATTCTGGTACTTTCTAGTTGCAGCTACAAAAATTCTAAATGGAGCTCAATTAGTATTAATAAGACACATTTAAGCTTATCTTGAGTTAGAATCAACTTGACATAAAATGCCTCCATTTTATGTTGTTTATATTCTTTTTCATCTTATTCATCAACTTAAATCAATTTTGAAGAAGATTACTAATTTTCTTGAAATAAATAAGAATATTTGATAGCATTGGATCCAAATGACCAAAATGAATTAGCATTGAATATCAACTATTCAGTGAAATTTGAATAGTAGATTTTCTTAGACCTCATTCATTGATCCAAGACTAGATCTATTCTTTTGATATTAACGGACATTTTTATTTGCATGTCTGTTGTACTAAGACACTGACACAATCCCAGACACTTTACCTTGCTGACACTAAAACATTGTTTATCAACATAGAGTGTGAATGGAAACAAGAGTTTCATGGTTACATATTCTTTGCTATTGTTCTTATTTGTTTTATCAGATTCCTAAACAGAGAGTATGTTCCTACTCATAGTTATTTTATGTGTGACACATTACTAACTGTCTTTATCACATCCTAATGACCATTGCTGTGTTTAAGCCCATTGTTGCAGTCATTGTGTCAACCGGTCTTACTGAGAGTATTCTTCCTCTTTGCTAATTCTCTCCTTCAGTGAATTTGATGCACTACTCCAGGGACGGGTTCTTCCCTAAAACATGTCCAAAGTACATGAGACAAAGTCTCAATATCCTTTCTTCTAAAGAGCATTCTGGCTGTGCTCGTTCTGAGACAGATTTGTTTGTTCTTTTGGCAGTTGTTCTTATATTTCTGGCAGTTTGTTCTAGAGATGTTCATATAGACCTTTCCATTTTGTCTCTTTCCGTTGCACTGAGAAGGGGTGATAGTGGTAAGGCTACTTCAGGGAAAGAAGCCTCTGATGACAGTGCCAGAGATCTCAAATTATAATTACTGCAACCACAAGATATGTCATCAGTTTAGTATTCTGTTACTTACTTAATTTAAGCCTAATGATATGCAACATTATTTTTGCAGTGTTGAAGTTTTCTTATTCCTTCCAAGATGCTCTGATTCCCTGAGGAAGAACCAAGCAGATGGGACCTCTCAGGCTGCAAACATAGGGGAGCTGGTTGGAAATGTATTCTCTGTCCTTGATGTGAAGATTCTGTCACTTTTAATTCTCTAGCTTGTTTACTTTTCTACTGCATAAGAACTAGGGCTTGTTTTCAGCAGCACTGATTAAGTTGTCATTGATTTTTAAGATAGGAAATGGAACTTTCAAATTTCCCAAATGAATTTAAAACAAGTCAGATATTAACATCAAGATAAAACATTTACCAAAGCAAAGATATAATTGAGAAGTATCATCCAAATTTTTCATAGATTACAAATAGCATGTGGAATCCACATGTCAGTAGACATATTAATATGTATCAGTTTTGTTATTTAAAGAAATATATATATAAAACCAATGCATAGGTTTATATATACTTATATTTGCTAGCATTTATTCCAAATTTTTATGAACAACAAAGATGAAAATTTGGAATAAATACTAGCAAATATAAGAATTAATAGACCTATACATTTACTGGGCTAGAGGTTATTGATATATTTCTATAAATTAAATAATAAAATGGATACATATTCAAGTGCCTATACATGACTCAATGGTGTTCAACAACAACATTCAAAATTTCCATGCATTTATTTTCTGTAATTTAATGGATGTTGGTCTTTTTATTAGTAATCAAAATTTATTGAAATAAGCATTTATTTTGTTAACTTTTTATAACATTATATGAATTAATCCTTATAACCTTACTGAAGGCTTTCTCAATTCTTGTCACTATTAAATTTTTGGATAGTTATTGTGAGGGTTAGTCCTGCAAACTGTAAAATGTTGATAAACCTATCTGTCCTCAACTGACTAGACCTTAATAACAATACTCTTTTCTTCTCTGCATCAAGCATACATACAGACACGACATACACACACACACATGGAGATAAATGAAAATGAGGTAGCCCAGTGGTAAAAAGCTGTTCTGCAATTCTAAAGGCATGTAGTTCAAATCCATCAGATATTCTGTTGGAGAAAGATGGACAATCTCCTTTTGAGTAATTTACAGCCTCTAAAAATCCACTGAAGGGTCAGCTATGGATCAGTTCCAACTCAACAGCAAACAACAACAAGATATATGTCTATGAAGTTTCCTCAGATGTGACCATCCCTACAATATTGTCTTAGGTAAGTATAAGTACTATCATTTTTTCTATCTTATTAAATAACTCTTATGAATTAATGGCATACCAATTGATATATTTCGACAAAAGATGCTGCCCTGAATGTGCTCACCAGGTTGTGCCAAGAAATCTGGAGAACAACTACCTGGTCAACTGACTGGAAGAGATCTATATTTATTCCCATCCCCCCAAAAATGATGACCTGACAGAGAGTGGAAATTATCGAACAATGCTGGAGACTAAACTGCACTTGATCAGGGCCGTAGTCTTCACAATTGCATACTATGTGCAAGAGAGCTAGATAGTGACTAAGGATAATAGAAAGAGAATTGATGCCTTTGAGCTGTGGTGATGGAGAAGAGTGTTGAATATACCATGGACTGCTAGGAGATCAAACAGGTTCATCCTGGAGAGGGTGAAACTAGGCTGATTCTTGGAGGCAAAGATTCTGAAGCTTTGTCTGACATACTTTTGACATGTTGTAAGGAGGCACCAGTCCTTGGAAAGGGACATCATGTTTGGGAGGGTGGAGGAACAACGCAAGAGAGGAAGACCCTCAATGAGATGGATTGCTACAGTTGTGTGTCAGAGACAGTGAGGTTGGCACAGGATAGAGCTCTTGTACACAGAGTTACTATGATTTGCTAGTACATGATGGCACCTAACAACAAAAACATCACTAATATTCCACATTAGCAAAATCCTGCTGAAGATTATCCAGAAAAAAATGAACAGTACAGTGACAAAAAACTGCCAGAAATATAAGGTTTAGAAGAGGTTATGGCACTAGAGACATTATCGCTAATGCCAGATGGATCTTGGCAGAAAGCAAAGAGTATTAGAGGAATCTTGATCTATGTTTCATTGACTATGAATAAGTATTTGATTATGTGGATCACAACAGATTGTAGCTAAACTTGAGGAAAATGGGAGTCCTAGAAGACTTGATTGTGCTTATGTGAAACCTATACTGGGAACAGGAAGTAGTCCTCAGAAAATAGCAAGGAAACACTGCATGTTTCAAAATTGGGAAAGAACTAGGTCAGAGATGCCTCCTGTCTCCATATCTTTTCAATCTATATGCAGAACATACAATTTGGGAACCTTGGATTTGTGAGGAGGAATGTGGCACCAGGATGGAGTAAGACTCATCAACAACCTACATTATGCAGTTGAGAAAACCTTGCTTGCTGAAATTGAAGAGGACCTGAAGTGGTTTGCCACAAAAGGTTAAGGACTATATATTATTATATTAATCTTCAATATGGGTTGAAGCTCAACATCAAAAAGACAAAGTTTCTCACTACTAGGCAAATTGGCAGTACCATGATGAATGGAGAAGAGACTGAGGTTGTTAACAATCACAGCTTGCTCAGCTCCACAATCAACACTTAACACCAGCAGTCAGAAAATCCAAAGACAAATTGCATTGGGAAAATCTGCTCTCGGGTACCTCTCCAGAGTACTGCAATGCAATGATGTCAGTCTAGAGACTAAGGTGTGCCTAATCCATGCCATGATCTTTGTAATTACTTGCTACACATCAGGGAGGTGGGAATGACTAAGCATGACTGAAGAAAAAATGATGCCTTTGAATTGTGGTGCTAGAGAAGAGTATTGAACATACCACTGACCACCAAAAAAACAAATAGGTCTGTCCTGGAAAGGGTGACACCAAGTTTCTCCTTGGAGGCTAGGAATTTGAAGCTCCATCTCACATACTTTTCGCATGTGACCAGGAGTGACTGATCCTGGGAGAAGGACACCATGCCTGGAAGGATGGAGGGACAACTCAAGAGAGGAAAACCCTAGATGAGATGGATTTATACAGTAACTGTGGCAATGGGATAGGTGTGTCAGTATCAGTCAGACTGGTTCAGGACAGAGAAATCTTCAGAACTGCTGTACATTGCATTGTTATGGGTTACAGTTGACTCAACAGCACATAACAACAACCATCATGTGCATACTACCAACAGATAAATAGCTGAAAGACTACCTATTCCTGTTTGGCTTGAAGATCTATGATCTTTGCAGTACATTCATTCCTCACTTAGCAATGTTTTAAGTTACGAAGCCAAAGCTATTCTCTGAAAACAAGTATTATGTGAAAACAGAAGATGACCATATCAGATCACAAAATATAGACTGGAAATTACTGTATACATAATTGCCAAATATCATCCTTATATATCTGCCAAACCATTGAGAATCATGATCTACCTAAGTAAACAGGTAACCTAAACCCTGCGGGCTAGCATTACTTTAACCTTCTGCCTTGGTATTAGTTGTTGCCAGATGTACATCACTTAAGCACAAAGTAGTCAAATAGTAGCTTTTCAATATTAAATTAAA